>NW_026635558.1:0-1742 GCF_028554395.1 Pezoporus wallicus
AGGCAGTCCAAAGCCATCATAGTGGATGTTATCCTCAAGATCTCAGTACAGGAACAAGGGGAAGGCGCCAGATATATAAAGTTATGACACACTGTTTGGTTAGCTGCTCTTTCGAGAGTCTTACAGCACAAGCTATCAAATGAGTGAAGAAAAGGATCGTTTAAAATAGGAAGCAAAAGAGCCCCATGTTCACAGCACCAGCATCCCTCTGATTCCTCAAGGGGATGGTTTCTGCTGCCCTGAAATAAAGCAGAGGAGGTAAGGTTTGCTACAAGGCCTGTGGATCCTGTGGATGCCACAGGACAAAACAAAGTTTTCATATCAGGGATTTCTTCCTCTTTGCTCTCAGATCCACTTGAAATGGGTTTTAATACTCCCAGCTTCTCCAGGCTCCAGCTACAAGGGTAATGCTGCTCTGTCTTCTCCCATGCAGCATCTACCCGTCCTTCCAGAGCCTTGTCCTTTGTGGTATTCACAGAGCCAGGGGTTAAACAAGTCAGGGGATTACACATTAACCGCCAGGGAGCTGTCAGACCAGGCAAGGGTCAGCCCAAAGGGCTCCCAAGAGCCAGGTCAGGATACACCCAACAGGTTTTAAAATTAATGGCACCAGAAGGTCTTATTTGAACAACATAAGCCCTTTTAAGATTTTTATCCAGCCTTCAGATGTCCCCAAAGGTGGTTTAGTACATAGCAATATGTAGTGTGTCATATCCGTATTCAAAAACAAGATTACCTCTTGAGAAGCACTCTTAGAAGCGTTCAACCCTCAGTGTAGGAGAAATCCATCTGTCCTTTATCTCAGTTCATGCTGCTACTTAGAAGGAAAAAATAAAGGCAGAACTTCCTTTGCAGCTGCCTTTACTTTTCAATCAGAAATGCTTCCATTACTGTGCTCCCAAAGATGAGAGGGGGCTGCAGGGCCTTCCAGGAAAGGACAGAAGTCACCTCTTAACTCCCCAAAAGCCCTAGTAGGGAATGACCCTGGTTATTCCTGCCTAGCACTTAATGTTCTGTAACAAAAGGTGGGTTTCCTACCCCATGCAGGTTGCCAGGATGGATCTACCAGTAGCCCAGGAACTTGGTTACCCTATAGGCATCCTCACCCATTTAATTCAGCATCAGAGAGCACCTAAATAAGCCCAGCTGCTCCCCTGGGATTATTTAGGTGGTGATGGGTGTGATTTACATACATCAACAACAAGGAATTAAATCCTTCGCCTCCATGGGATAAAGGTTGAGACCTTACCTGTTTTGAGATCTGATGTGTTTTCATTTGCTTTCATTATAAAATCTGAGATGGCTTTTTCAGGAGTAAAGATGTGCAATGGGGATACTTTCTGAGAAGGATCTGTGAATCTGTAGGAAACAACTGATGGAGAAAGGAATCATTTAAAACACCAGGAATTAGCACTGCAAATTGTGTATGGATAGCACAGACTATTTAATGAAAAAAACATTTAAAAGGCAGAGTGAATTTGATATCCTCAACAACAGAAGGACATGGATCAAGTCCAGAGGAGGCCACGAGGACGCTCAGGGGATGGAGCAGCTCCTGTATGGAGCCAGGCTGAGAACATTGGGGCTGTGCAGCCTGGAGAAAAGAAGCTGTGTGGAGACCTCCGAGCAGCTTCCAGTGTCTGAAGGGGGCTACAAGGATGCTGGAGAGGGACTCTTCATCAGGGATTGGAGTGACAGGACAAGGAGTGATGGTTTCAAAGTGAAACAGGGGGAGTTCAGGT
>NW_026635559.1:0-1759 GCF_028554395.1 Pezoporus wallicus
TTATTAACCCTGACACTCCAGTTGGAAAGGAAAAAAGTCTGCCATTGGCTCTGGCAGCACACCCAGTATTTCAGGTGTTGTCCCAAACCTAATACATTTCTTCAGGCTCTGTCAGGGATGTAGAACTAAAATTGGCGAGAAATGCATAGTGGATTTCTCACTAGGGATAATGTATTCTTATTTAGTATTATTTCAAAATGTTTTCCATGTTTTTAAATGCTGGCATGCTCTAAAAAGCTTAGGGTTTTATGAAGGATAAGGCTACGAGTCACTTAAGGGAAATGTGGAGGGAAAGCGGGGAGGAAAAAGACGTTTAGTGCAGGATGATTGCTAATCTCCATCTCTCACCATTGTCTTGCTTGGACAGTACTTGTTCACATCTTGAAATACATTATAATCAAATGATTCCATCTACCAAACTTTCACTAATTTTATCATAAATAACCTTTCTTACAGGACCGAAATGACCCATTGATAGACTTGAGAGAAGGCTTGGGTAATATGGCACCACTCCTTCAAATGCTTGCAGGCATGTTCAGTATTAGCAGTGAATTTCACATGTGCTTTTAAAATAATTCAAAATATACCTTGGGCAAACCCTTTATCCTTGGGCACCCTGCAGAATTATTTTTGCAGGTACTCATTGAGCTACTCACTGTAAATGTAACAATGTTTACTGTCACTCCAAGATCAGCAACATGATGTTTACAGAATTGTATCAAGGTCAGAACCAAAGTGGGAAGTAAATTCTAAAAACAAGCTCAAATCAGAAAATGTGACAAAAACCTTTTCTGTGCAGCTGGGGATGTATTAGTGCAGAGTATGGTTTCTGATGTATATTATGGAAATAATATGTGGAAAACATTGTTGCATTTTATTTAACCTTAAATTTGTAACAGCTGTTCTTGGCAGGCACCTGCTCTTTTCCCCTTTTAAATATTTAAATGTTGAATAATGTTAATTTATTACAACAAGATAAAACATGCATTTCATATCGCAAAGAACCAAGGTGCATCTTTTGTTTTCTGTAGACTGCTTTTTAAACTGTTCATTAATTTAGCACAAGATGACCATAATGGAAGAAGACCTTGCAGAAAAAAACCCAAACCAGTCTTAAGGTAGCAACTGAAATAACATACTTGCTGAGCTGTTTCAATAGTTTGGTGAAGTGCCTACAAAAATCAGTTTATTTTCTTTGCCAGTGTTTACACTTAATGCCAGTGGAAGAAACTACTATTCACATTCTCTCTACGAAAAACCACTGAAGAGTATTGCTAGCACCAAGCAACCCAGGCCTGCCAGGGACGGTCCAGTAAATAAAGTTCAACTTTTCAAAGCAATTTCAGCCTCACTTCTTCTAGCGTACACAAACATGGGCTTGAGGACGCAATCTCCTGCACAGTCTTCTGATCTTCAGTCATGGCAAAGAACCACAATGGCACAAAATAGGAAGCACATAAAGGCAATTCCTACCACAAAGATCATACAACAGGTGGATATGAGACAAAAGAGGAAAAAAAGAAAAAAGGAAACAACTCGGCATCCAGGATCTACGTGTTCAACTATGGTTTAAGCACAGCAGCAACTTAATTTTTGTCAAAGGTTCTGCTGGCATCATGAGCAAGGATGAATTTGTAGCTTACAGGAAAGAATTTGTAGGTGAATTCTGTTGATTAATCTTTTGGCTTAAAGGAAAACCAGGCAAACTTACTTAGAATTTTCTTCTTCAGACACAAAGCATCAAACTAACTTGAATATG
>NW_026635560.1:0-17543 GCF_028554395.1 Pezoporus wallicus
TTCTGAGTGCTGGCACCAACACCATATCACTAATGTTTCAATTGTCTTTTTGCTTGTTTGTTTTAATGAGTCCTCGACTTTATCCTTGTGTGCATGAAAGCAGACCCCAAACACGCAAAGTCTGCTATGAATGTAGTCTGCTGGCTTGTGCTGAGTACTTCTGCCTTTGCATTATATCACCTCTTGGTTTAAATACATGCTTAGGTGGAATGGCACAAAGAAGTTCTCTGTGCACAAGTTCAGTTTGAGTCCTTTTCTTCCCTGAGGTTTTCTCATTGTTCCTGCTGGCCACCTCCTGGCACATTGAGCTCTCCAGCAACACTGTTAGAGAACAGCTATTACTGATATTGAGCAAGAATGACAGAACTGAGCTGTGCCATCTATTTGGTGACATTAGACACAGCTCTTGCCTTGATACACTCAGCACTTTTGGTTTTGCATGGCAGGTTCACTTTTACTTGAGGCCAGATAGCAATACATCCCAAGCTCTAAGCCTCTGGTAGGGAAGAAGGAAAGAAAAGGAACTGGCAATGGGAGAATCCAGGGAGTATATTTTATTCTGTCTGAAAGATCCATATTGAAGACATGAGAAAGAGAAGGAGCAGGCATGCTTATGGCACTTGCCAGGACCTCACACTGCACGGGAAGTAATGTCACCTTCATTTCTTGAAGTGGTAGTGAAACATGTACCTCTATCTTAACCACTGACCTATTCAGTGATTTTCTGGAAGAGATTAATTTGCCTCTGCCTTTGTAATTATTTTCCTGCTCTTTCCTGACATGAACCCTGCAGGATGAACTGCATATTTTCACTCACCTCCTGAAATGCAAGCTGCTGTTGTGTTCATTTGGTAACTGTAAAACAAATGTACTGGGGAAGAATATCACCAGGCAAGACCGATTGGCAGGTTCAGGCAGAGATCCCATTGTAATTAGACAGGCATTTTCTGGTGCAGGCTGTGCTTTTCTTTTTAAACCTCCTAGTTTCAGATGGGTTATTAGTTGCTGCTAATGGTGTATTCACTTCCTTAGACTTACCTACTGCTAGATGTCTTTTGCAGGTGCTGCTCCTGAAGTGTCTTTTCCTTCCCATAAATGTCATAGCTTATGATTTCTTCTGTACTTTTTGCTTTCTTGATTGGAAACAGCATATAGAAAACCATGAACAAAAGCAGTCAGTGCCCCCTCATTTTACCTGTGTTTTCAGGTAATAATGATATCAAGTTGTCTAGGGGAAAGTCAAAAGCAGGATTTGGTGTGCTAAGAGATGATCTGGAACTCCTAGGGGTCTTCTTGATGCTCTCACCATATTCACCCTTTCTGATATTTTCTCACCCAAGACTTTGCTCAGTGAGAGAGCACACAGGTAACCACCATGGTTTGTGTTTGAAGTCTTTATTCTCAGAAGCAATACATGTATCTGCTCTCTCCTAGCATGGCTATTTTTCACATCTGGCTAAAAAATGCACACGCTTTTAGAAACTAATGTGACCTCCAGAATGTTCTTGATCTGCCTCTGTCAGACTGAGATCTCTGCCTTCTCTTGTTACATTGACAAGTCAGAGCAGTTGCATGAGGACTGGAACTAAAGATTGACTTCTTAAGCCAGGGGTCTATGTGGTGGTTAGACCTGTGTCTGACAAGATGTTATCTAAAAGCCTGTGATAGCTGAATGTATACAGCTGCTCCACAACTGGTGTGGAGCACAGGGATGCAATACACTGCTCATATTCACAAAATGCACCACAAAACCTCTTGAAAAGGGTGTAAGGTGGTCAAAAGTTCTGAGAAGAATGAATATCAGCAGAGAGACAAAAACCTGTCAGTAGTTTGGAGAAAAGTGGTAAGTGTCTCCAGAATCAGTCTATCTAAGCTGCAACCTGCAGCTGGTCTGCAGGCTCAGAGCATTTTTCTCTGAGCTGGGAACATCCCTCAAGCCCTCTAAGACGTCACTACTGTCCAAGGTGTGTGGGGTAGGTCACACCCCACAGGAGGTGGGGAAAAGGATAGCTCTGGAAGTGATCATTCTCTCCAAAATCATTATCTGGGAACTTTAGAACAAACATTGATTATTCAAATCTCAAAGCCTTGATTTCAACATATACAAATGTTCCCAGTCTGATTTTCAAGAAGAACTAAATGCAAGAATGGCTTCACTGAGTCACATCTGACCCTGAAACACCTGAGAGATACCTGAGGCAGGGTCTGTGGAAACCGTGGAGTAGAAGTGTCTGGTCCTGCTGTGCTGAGAGGATCAAGTGATAAGGACAGCAGCAGCAGTGCTCAGAGCACTAGTCCACACACCCTGACTTGTCAGCATGTCAGAAACCAGGTGGGAACCTCACCCAGGAGAGGTGTGCACAAAGGAGAGCCTGTCTCCTCTTGCACAGGGAGCTGTCTCCTTCCCTACATAGATTACTACTCTGTCTCTTGTTTGGAGCTAGCCATGACGATTATAAAAGCACCATACAATTTTCTTGATTAAATATGTTTTTCACTATAAAGCATCTAGCAAATTATCTGAGTGTTTCAGTATTAACAGATTGAGAAATGACTGTCATTCATCCAGAGACTTTCATGAGTGTGGCATGTGACAGCAGTCTCCACTTGGTTAGCGTGGAACAAAAGAGACCTCATAAGGTTGGGGCATATTAGCCACAGAGGTAATTATAGGGGTAATGTCAATGTCCTTGTGATCCACAACAGGTTTCAAAGTAAAATTCTGCAGGATGGATGTTAGAAATATGAATAGCTCCATCCGGGCCAGACCTTCTCCTGCACAGATGCGTTTGCCTGCAAGCGGAAAATAAGAAAATGTGAGGAAGAGTGGGGTAGTTTTAACCATTGTTCCATGAAAGTTCAAGCATCTCAGAATGGACATGCAGCATTTGGGGCAAACAAATTAAACTAGGAGCTAAGCATCAAGAACATTGAAAGTGCTCAGTGGGCAAAGGCAGTTTGAAGGCTTTGGTTTCTCATTTTCTGCTTGGAGAGAGAGTTGTGTGGATGGTTCCCACTTCCTACATCTGTTGTGGCACAGTTCAGTGGAAGAGTTTCTGTGATCGCTAAAAAGGGAAGTCAACAGAAACTCCAGTACACGGATCAGAGCTGCCCAGAAGTAACTGTAATGGATCACCAGACATCACTGTACAGGCCATGGTGACAGAGCCACTAAAATCTTTAAAGAGGTCTTAAGGGAGGATAGCCTAGTATATGAAATAGAAAGAGATCTTACCTGCAGAGAATGGCATGAAGAAGTCACTCTTTTTAAATGTACCATTTGCATTCAGGAAATGTCCTGGGTCAAATTTTTCTGGATTTGGAAATTCTTTGCTATCATGTAGGACAGGAGTCAGCAGAGGTAATACCATTGTGTCCTGAATTAACAAGGAGAGGGGAAAAATGTTAAACTGGAGAAATTTTAAAGCAAAGAAGCATTGAGAATTTCCCAGAGTAGGTGGGTACTCAAAGCTTAACCAGTTTAAAATGAGCATTTCATAAATCAAAATGCATGCCATTAGTATGGCAAACATGACCTTTTTGTGTGAATTTTAGTGGTGAGCCTGATTAGATTATTGAATATTTCTTCAAAATAAATTAGAATTTTGCTTATATCTACATGAAAAAAATCAAATAGAAAGCCATCTCCCTCTTCACACAGAGGACTAAATGCTTCTTAAAATTTTTTTTTCCTTTTTTCAGGTACAAGGCATTAAACTCAATAATATGCAGAATCCCCTCGCAGACAGAATTATTCTAATTCTAGATCAAATTTCAGTGTTTTTGAAAATAAAATAAAATACAGTGAATAGAACATGTCATTGTTTTCAAAAGATTATGAAATTTCTCAGACCTTTGGAATGAAATAGCTTCTGAACTTGGTGTCTTTGATCACAGCATGTGGGACATTAAGTGGAACTAAATCAATGAATCTCTGGATTTCATGGATTACAGCATCTGTGTAGGGCATCTGACTCCGATCTGCCATGCAGGGGCTTCGGTCTCGGCCAATCACATGGTCAATCTCCTTCTGAACTTTCTCTGTTGTTAGGAAATAAGTAAGCATTGAATGGTCAAGTCCCGCACCTGTTTGCCTAAACCTCTCTCCGTATTTACAGCAAAACTTGCTTTTAGCGCACCATCGATATAGGAAAGTGCTTAGTGGTAGTATCCCTTTTCTGTGAATAGAACATAGGGTAATACACATGTCTACACTGCAAATGAAGGGTTCCTTAGGGATCTGTTGTCACATGTGGTAGTGACAGGAATCGTCCAAACTGATCCCACGACCTGACAAAGTTTTTACTTATTTCCTTTTCTATTACCTTGTATCTCTGGGTATTTCTGGAGAGCCAGAAGTCCATGTCTCAGGGTGGTGCTGGTTGTTCCTGTTCCTGCGAGGAACAAGTCAAGTGTGGATCTGGTCAGGGACTCAACTGTGAATACTGAGTGACCATTCTCTTTCTCCTGGAGGAAGATTTGGTAGAATGTTTTCAGAATGACAAATGTAAGCAGTTTGTTTGAAAAGGAAATTCCTGTACTCATAAAGTATGTTTAAAAATACATAGAATCACAGAATCATAGAATAGTTAGGGTTGGAAAGAACCTTAAGGTCATCTAGTTCCAACCCCACCTGCCATGGGCAGGGACACCTCACACTAAATCGTGTCACCCAAGCCCTCGTCCAGCCTAGTCTTGAATACTGCCAGGGATGGAGCATTCACAACCTCCCTGGGCAACCCATTCCAGTGCCTCACCACCCTAACAGGAAAGAATTTCCTCCTTATATCCAATGTAAACTTCCCCTGTTTAAGTTTTAACCTGTTACCCCTTTTCCTATCACTACATTCCCTAATGAAGAGTCCCTCCCCAGCATCCCTATAGGCCCTATAGGATGGTGTTTTTAGTAAATAAAGCATGAAAAGTCTTTAATATGGGAGGAGCATGGAATTCCATCAAATTTAGATGGCTACAGTTGTTAATTCTGTGTTTAAAAGTCCTGTATAAGACAGTGGAGAGGACAGGATGAAGTTGATGTGCCAAGAAAAGCAAGTTTCCCCTTGTATTTGCATAAGCCCAGTGCCCTGCCACACCTACATTACCTGGTCCATTTTGTTAAGGAAAGCATCGATGAAATCTCGAGGACAACTAGGATCCCAGGTTTCCTGGTGTTGTGCTGTGATTTCTAAAATAAATTTATCAACTTTGCCAATATTTTTCAACATTTCTTGATGAGGCCCAGGTAGAAACTCCATGAGAGTTGGGAAGAAATTGTATAGCTGTAAAAACAAAATGATGGAAAAGCACATTCTGATTAATGTGGATACAATAAAGTGTTCCATAACTGTTAACTATGAAAATGAGGCAATTCAACTGTTTTGGAGGTGTTATTATTTAACTGTATTCTACTTTACTTTTACTTTATTGTTTCACTGTAGTCAAGGATGGATTTCAGTTGAGCAACTTTTGCAATTATATCCTTCTTTGGACATATAATGGCAGTTTGATAAGGTAAGAAGAAGCAGCAGGAATTAGTTATTTAACCGCTGGTTTGGCTTTCAGAAAATTTATCCAAATTTAAAATCCAATCCAGTTAAAAATAATAACATGAAAAATTATCCATTAATAAAGTATTATCATCATTAACAAATGTATTCAATTTAACTGTACACACCTGTGTTTGTATAGTATTCTGGTACTTAGTGTTTTCTTCTAGCAAATCAATTAAAGTTAAAAAATTTTTGTCCTCATAGTCAAACCGATCCCCAAAGACAATGGAGCAGATGATGTTGGAGACAGCATGGATCAGGAATCTGCCAGGGTTGAAGGGTCTCTCTGCAACAAGAAAAAAAAAGAGGTATATCTTGCTTTCAGTATTTCAGGCATCTTCCCCTCCTCTAACACTACAGGGAGCTTTGCATCCTCTTGAAACCCAGAGTTTTGCAGTCCTTTGAAAGGGTGGTGAAGGGCTTACACAATTTTTCCTTCTCTACTTGAAGTGAACTCATTTCCCTGTATGAGTCGTTTAAGAATCTCTTTTGACGTGTTCTCAGGAGACCATTGGTCGGGGGGGGGGTGGTTTCTTTTCAGATGACACAAGTGTATCTTGTGTCTTCTGAACTTACAGACTGGTTACTAGAAATGGCCTGAAGATTCCCAGTGAAACCAGAAGGACTTTGCCCGAGCCATGTCTTTAGGTTACTGCACCCTATTAATGAACTCTATTTGTTTAACCTCAGTTGTATAGCTCTCTTCTAGGGATTCGAATGCCTGTGATCGAAGTCTAGTTTAAAAAGCAAGATTAGACCCAGGAAAGAAAGGAAAGTTACAATTTCAGATAGTGATAGGGTGCATTTCAAGGTCTCAAGAGGAGATACAAAGCATGAAAAGGTATCAAATCCCAAAAGAAAAACAAGGAGTCAGAAAATTTCAATTGGGCAGTATTGAGGATCAACCTATTCCAAGGAGCAATGGCAGCAACCCTTCTCTGCCTGTCTAATGACTCCCTAGCCATTGAAGACTCAGCAGATGTCTCCTCAGAGTTTGTGAATGTATAACGTCATGGTTTAAGCCCAGTCGGTAACCCAGAGCCATGCAGCCACTAGTCCACTCCCCCACTTCTTGCTCATCCCTGCTCCCAGAGGGATGGCAAGGAGAATCAAAAGAATGTAACTCCCGCGGGTTTAGATAAGAACAGTCCAGTAACTAAGGTACAACACAAAACCACTACTGCTACCACCAATAACAATGATAAGGGAAATAACAAGGGAACAGAATACAATCACTCACCACCCGCTGACCAATACGCAGCCTGTTCCGAGCAGTGATCTAACCCTTCTGGGTGACTGCCCCCACTTTATATACTACGCATGACATGCTGTGGTATGGAATACCTCTTTGGTGAGTTTGGGTCAGGTGTCCTGTCCCTGACTCATTCCGACTTCCCCTCCTCCCTGGCAGAGCATGAGACTCAGAAATTCCTTGGTTAGAATAAACATTACTGAGCAATAACTAAACCCATCAGTGTTATCAGCGTTGTTCCCAGGCTGGAAGTTAAAACCACAGCACTGCACCAGCTACAAAGAAGGAGAAAAGTGGCTGTTACTGCTGAACCCAGTATGGTGTCCGCCCCTTATGCCATACCATGCATGTCATGACCAGATCCCACATTTTTCAATATGCCATCACTTTTGTCTCATATATATATATGTGTGTGTATATATATATATATATATATATATATATACACATCCACAGGGAGGGAGAGAGATCATTCTTTAGTGCCTGGACCAACCCCTATAAAGCTGCTGAGTTCATCCAGACCCTGTAACAGTCTTTCAGAATAGGAGACACAGTGTGCAGTGTTGTATTGTTGCCTGCTGATGACACTGCAGAACTCGTCTGGTTTCATCAAAGTTCATTCTTTGTTGGGATGATGGTCGGAGGGAAGTCAAGGCCAGTTGCTGGTGACCTGAAGACATCTAGTTGGTGTGCTATAAAAGTGCAACATAGCAGGCAACAGCATATAATTGAGTTCATTGGCTGTTTTCCCCTAAAATCAAATCCCCTTGAGGTACGTATGAGACTTCCCCATCTTCTCGCATTATTCACCAAGTATATCTGGGTCCCTGAGCAAAAGCAATTCCACAAGTGGATTTGCTTTTACCTGAAGCAGGAATAACCCAGACTGTCTTCCCCAGCAAATTCTTCATGTGCACCACAGGAACTTTATCCCCTTCTACAATATGTAAAAGTTCCGACTGGGCTGGGACAACCCTGTTGACAGATCCTCTGGTGTTGACCAGCCAGGTGGCTTTCGGTAAATAAGTATCCCAATGTTTGAAAGTCCCACCACCCATTGCTCTCATTGTAGTTTTTAACAGCCCATTGTACCGTTCGATTTTCCCAGAGGCTGGTGCATGGTAGAGGATGTGATATACCCACTCAGTGCCATGTTCTTTGGCCCAAGTGCCTATAAGGTTATTCCGGAAATGAGTCCCATTGTCTGACTCAGTTCTCTCTGGGGTGCCGTGTTGCCACAAAATCTGTTTCTCAAGGCCCAGGATAGTGTTCCGGGCAGTGGCATGGGGCACAGCTATGTTTCCAGCCACCCGGTGGTTGCTTCCACCATGGTAAGCACATGGCACTTGCCTTGGCGAGTTGGTGGGAGTGTGATATAGTCAATCTGCCAGGCCTCCCCATATTTGTACTTCAGCCATCGTCCTCCATACCAAAGTTTAGCTTGCTTAACTGCAGCGCATGTTTCACACTCGTGAATAACCTGGGCAATAGTGTCCGTTGTTAAATCCACCCCTCGATCACTAAACAATCTATATGTTGCATCTCTGCCCTGATGGCCTGAAGTGTCATGGACCCACCAGGCCAAAAATAATTCACCCTTATGTTGCCAATCTAGGTCCATCTGAGCCACTTCAATCTTAGCAGCTTTATCCACTTGTTGGTTGTTCTGGTGCTCCTCAGTCACCCAACTCTTGGGTACATGAGCATCTACGTGGTGTACCTTCACCACCAGGTTATGCACCTGGGCAGCAGTATCTTGCCACAGTGCAGCAGCCCAGATGGGTTTACCTCTGCGTTGCCAGTTGCTCTGCTTCCGTTGCTGCACCCACCTCCAGAGGGCATTTCCCACCATCCATGAGTTAGTATAGAGATAAAGTACTAGCCACTTTTCTTGTTCAGCAATGTCCAAGGCCAGCTGGATGGCTTTCACCTCAGCAAACTGACTCAATTCACCCTCTCGGTCAGCAGTTTCTGCAACTTGTCTTAGGGGACTCCATACAGCTGCCTTTCATCTCCGATGTTTTCCCACAGTATGGCAGGACCCATCAGTAAAAAAGGCATATTGCTTTTCACTTTCTGACAGTTTTTTTCCTAAAACTTTGCCCTCTGGCCAGTCCATCATGGCTTCTAGAATGCCTGGACAAACTGGGATTTCATATACGAACTCGTTGTATATTTAGTGCAGCCCACTTACTCCATGTAGCATCTGTTGCATGATGTGTAGAGGAGACCTTGCCTTTGTACATCCAGCCCAGCACGAGTAACCAGGCTGCCAGGAGGAGCTGTGCTTCAGTGCCAATCGCTTCTGAAGCAGCTCGAACCCCTTCATAGTCTACTAATATCTCTTTTTCAGTTGGGGTATAGTTGGCCTCAGATCCTCTGTATCCCTGACTCCAAAGGCCAAGGGGTTAACCTCAAGTCTCCCCTGGAGCTTTCTGCCAGAGGCTCCAGGTAGGACCATTCTCCCCGACTGCGGTGTAGAGTACATTTTTTACCTCTGGCCTGGTGCGGACTGGTCCAAGGGCTACTGCATGAACTAGCTTGTGTTTAATTTGCTCAAAGGCTTGTTGTTGCTCAGGGCCCCATTTGAAATCATTCTTCTTTCGGGTCACATGATACAGAGGGCTTACAATTAAACTGCAATTTGAGATGTGCATTTTCCAGAACCCCACAGCACGCAAGAAAGCTTGTGTTTCTTTCTGATTAGTTGGTGGAGACATTGCTGATATCTTGTTGATCACATCTGTGGGGATCTGGCGATGTCCATCTTGCCATTTTATTCCCCAAAATTACATCTCCTGTGCAAGTCCCTTAACCTTACTCCGTTCTATGGCAAAACTGGCTTTTAGCAGGATTTGGATTATTTTCCTCCCTTTCTCAAAAACTTCCGCTGTATCTCCCCACGTGATAATGTCATCAATGTATTGCAGGTGCTCTGGAGCTTGCCCCTGTTCCAGTGCAGTCTGGATCAGTCTATGGCAGATGGTAGGGCTGTGTTTCCACCCCTGGGGCAGTTGGTTCCAAGTGTACTGGACGCCCCTCCAAGTAAAAGCGAACTGTGGCCTGCACTCTGCTGCCAAACGAATTGAGAAAAATGCATTGGCAATATCAATCGCGGCATAGCACTTGGCTGCCTTTGACTCCAGTTCATGCTGAAGTTTTAGCATGTCCAGTACGGCAGCACTCGATGGTGGTGTGACTTCATTCAGGCCACAATAGTCTACTGTTAGTCTCCACTCACTGTTAGACTTTCGCAGTGGCCGTATGGGGCTGTTAAAGGGTGAGCGGGTCCTTCTGATCACTCCTTGTCTCTCCATTCTATGAATCACCCTATGGACAGGAATCAGGGAGTCTCAGTGCAATATTGTCGTCGGTGTGCTGCTGTGTTCGCAATTGCCACTTGTTGTTCTTCGACCTTCAGCAACCCCACAACAGAAGGATCCTCTGAAAAACCAGGCAAGGTGGACAGCTGCTCAATTTCCTCTGTCTCCAAAGCAGAAACACCAAAAGCCCATCAGTACCCTTTTGGGTCTTTGAAGTATCCTCTCCTGAAGTAGTCCATGGCAAGGATGCATGGAGCCTTTGGACCAGTCACAATGGGGTGCTTTGGCCACTTCCTCACAGTCAGGCTGATTTCAGCCTCCAGTACAGTCAACTCTTGGTATCCTCCTGTCACTCCAGAAATATAGATGGGTTCCACCCCTTGACAGCCTGCTTGCTTCAGGGTACACTGTGCACTGGTATCTACTAGATCCTTATATTCCTGTGGGACTGATGTGCCAGGCCATCTGATCCACACAGTCCGGTAAATCCAATTGTCCCCTACCTCCACCTGGCTGGAGGCATGGCCCCTCTAATAGTCATCACAACATTGGTCACTTACATCTTGTTGACAGGGATTAGGCTTCTTTGTCACAGGAGCTGGAGTAAAGACAGCTCCTCCACTGCATCTGGGAACCTGCTCACCAGAGACTGAAGCCACAGCTTTCATGGGATGATCATCTTTGACATTTGTTCTCCTCTTTGATTCACACACCCGTTCCTCCAGAGCTGAGGTAGGTTTTCCATCCCACTTTCTCATGTCTTCTCCGTGATCCCACAGGTAAAACCATGGGGTGGCCCGTGGCATATACCTCCTGTATCTTCTCTCTCGAGCAGCAAGACGCCTTTTGTTAATAGCTGAGATGTGGGTTGGTACATGTGGGGAGCTGGATAGATTGGATAGATCGTCTCTCAATTGTTTGAACTTCTGGGACAGTTTTTCCACAGTTGCAATGATGGAAGGGTTGAGATTGTCTTCAAACTCTCAGAGCTGATGAATCAGTTCATCCACTGTTGGTGGTGCTATGTCATGCCAGGTCATTGATGCCTGTCCTGGGTTTAGCAGTAGCAGTCAGTTTTTCTCCTTCTTGGTAGGTGGTGCAGTGCCGTGTTTTGACTTTCAGCCTGGGAACAGTGCTGATAATACCGATGTTTTCAGTTGTTGCCAAGTAATGTTTACCCTGACCAAGGACTTTGTGAGGCTCATGCTCTGCCAGGGAGGAGGGGAAGTAGGGAGGAAGCAGAGACAGGACACCTGACCCAAGCTAGCCAAAGAGGTATTCCATACCACAGCACGTCATGCCCGGGGGGGGGTAACTGGGAGTTACCCAGACAGACACAGGGTTTTCTGGGTTGGACTCGTTTCTCGGCAGGTGGTATTGTGCTCTCTTCCCTTGTTATTTTCTCTTATCATTGTTGTCGTTGGTGGTAGCGGTGGTGATTTGTGTTGTGCATTGGTTGCTGGACTGTTCTTGTCTCAACCCGTAGGAGTTGCACTCTTTTGATCCTCCTCCCCGTTCCTCCGGGAGCGGGGAAGCGGAGAGCCCCGGTGCGGGGGGGGGGGGGGGGGGGGACGACGACGGATCTCGATTGTTGTCAGCTCGGCACCACTCACTGGGAATGAGTGAACAAGCTGTCTGGCTAGGTTTTAAACCACGACAATGCCAAAGGGTGGGCATATGATGCTGGTGCACTCTGTAAATTTTGGCAACGTGGGCTGTGTACATCTTTAACCTGTCTTTAACTTTATCAGGGTTCACTCTAAATTTAATCCAAGCCTTTGGCTGCTCACATACAGCAGTCCACAGCAGAGGTTCCTGGGAACAAGTGTCGATCATATAAAGGGTATCTGTGCTTCAGCAGTTAACCAAGACAAAAGAGACTCAGTGGGACTGAGCACAGGTGATGTGACAACAATGAGAATTCAAGATTTCATCTCCTTTAAAAATATATCTGCTTTTTCAACACAAATACTTAAACCCTGCGGTCAAAATCATGTCAAGGGCAAGGAACTAGAGATTCAGATAAGAAGTAGGACTGGTGGTTGATTTATTATAGAATCATAGAATCATAGAATAGTTAGGCTTGGAAAGGACCTTAAGATCATCGAGTTTCAACCCCCTGCCATGGACAGGGACACCTCACACTAAACCATGTCTCCCAAGTCTCTGTCCAACCTGGCCTTGAACACTGCCAGGGGTGGAGCATTCACAACTTCCTTGGGCAAGACATTCCAGTGCCTCACCACCCTAACAGTAAAGAACTTCTTCCTTATATCCAATGTAAACTTCCCCTGTTTAAGTTTTAACCCGTTACCCATTGTCCTATCACTACAGTCCCTAATGAACAGTCCCTCCCCACCATCCTTTTAGAGTAGAGGGGCAGGATCACCTCCTTTGACCTGCTGGTCACGTTCCTTTTGATGCAGCCCAGGATACGGTTGGCTTTCTGGGCTGCAAGCGCACACTGCCAACTCATGTTAAGTTTCTCATCTGCCAACACCCCCAAGTCCTTCTCTGCAGGGCTGCTCTGAATCTCTTCTCTGCCCAACCTGTAGCTGTGCCTGGGGTTGCTCCGACCCAGCTGTAGGACCTTGCACGTGTCATGGTTAAACTTCATGAGGTTGGCATTGCCCCACCTCACAAGCGTGTCAAGGTCCCTCTGGATGGCATTCCTTCCCTCCAGCATATCAACCAAACCACACAACTTGGTGTCATCAGCAAACTTGCTGAGGGTGCGCTCAATCCCACTGTCCATGTCACCGACAAAGATGTTGAACAAGACCGGTCCCAACACCGACCCCTGAGGGACACCACTCGTTACTGGTCTCCAGCCAGACATTGAGCCATTGACCACAACTCTTCGCATGCGACCATCCAGCCAGTTCTTTATCCACCAAGTGGTCCATCTATCAAATTGATGTCTCTCCAATTTGGAGACAAGAATGTCATGTGGGACAGTGTCAGTCACTTTCCACAAGTCCAGGCTGATGACATCGACTGCTTTGCCGCTGTCCCTCAGTTCCGTAGCTCCAACCTAAAAGCCCACCAAATTGATCAGGCATGATCTATCCTTAATGAAGCCATGCTGGCTGTCACCAAGCACCTTGTTGATTTTCATGTGCCTCAGCATGCCTTTCAGGAGAATCTGCACCAAGATTTTGCCAGGCACAGAGGTGAGACTGACTGGTCTGTAATTCCCTTTGTGAAAATGGGGGCCTTCTCTAAATCCAGGGTAGCCAGTTCTCCAGATGTTTTCTGGAGAGGGACCACATTGTCCCTAGCCTCTTGGTCCTCCTATATCATAGTCTAACCCTAGACAAGACCCAAACATGACTCTGCTTAACTCTCAAGATCAGACAAAATGGTCGTGGGTAAAACACACTCTGCATGCATGCCAACATGGTGGTCCGCATCACAATTAGCAGGCAGGTCTCAAGGGTACCAAAAGGCCATTCAAAACCTTCAGAACTCTCAAATGATGCTGTAAATGGGGAGGGGGGGGGGGAGAGGAGGCAGGGAAGGTAAGGGAATGTCTCCTTCACAGGTTGAACACCCGAGGAGGAAAAAAAGATATGTAATTGCTAAAAACTATGTAATTGCTAAAAACTTCCATTATATACCTCCCAAAGTATAGAGGTGGAGACCACACTGGGAACGCAAGCCAGATCAAAAGCATAATCAATAAGTCTATTGTATTACAAGTCATTACCATAAAGTACAGCAAAACAAAAACCTTTGCCCAAGTTAAGTTTTTCCACAGCTGAAATTGTTAGAAAAAGAGTTAAATTTTACGATAAAATGATTATATAGAGCAAGAGAAATAACTACATTTGAAAAGTTTTCGAATCAAGAGTAGACTTCTGTATATGAAAAGAATGCTGTAACTTTGCTGTGGTAGCCTCAGCAGTAGAAACTAACGGAACACCGAGAAGGATACAGGATGCCTGGCCTAAGACCTTGTAGTTTAGAACAGGGAAGCCTTGTCTAACTGTGCGTCTTGATAATACAGACATTCATAATTTTTGTATTACTTACAAGAAAGCTTTGTCTAGAAATGGAAACCATGTATCTTAAGCAGCAGAAAGTTTCATCTCTGCAATATGGGTAGCTTTGTGAAATCATTGCAACATAAAAGGACAAGCCAAGCGAGAAAGTGAAAATGCTGACATCCACATAATGGTTGGAGCCTGTCCAAAGAGCAGAAGGGTGAAAAGAATAAGGGGAGGAAGACTCCTTACTTCACCTGAGGAAGACTCCTTACTTCATCGGGACAACCACCAGAGGGGGCTGCGCAAGTGTAGAAGAGGCTGATATCGTAATGGACTAATGAAGTAATCCTTAATGCATATGTATTAGTTACGAAATTTTAGTGTATAAATTGCGAACGCGATGTGACGGGGTTAAAGCCAGATTTGGGCGCATGCCCCTGGTTTCCCAGCGCTGCAAGAAAGCACCTCATATAACCATTCTGGTGGTTATGTGTCAGTTCTTACACTAACATTCTGGCGACCCAGATGGGACCTCGCGGGCACTGCTGAGGCAGATCGCGTCTTGATCCTGCTCCACCGGCACCGAGAAATTCTTGGGGAGCCATCAGCCGCAACTGACCTCTGCTGCTCACAACGGGCCTCTGATACGGTAAGAAAGGTGCTTTTTTTTCTGATTCGGTCACGGTGCCGATCTCTGGCAAAGTATGGTTTGGTAAAAGCCCGCCTGATAGACACGGCAAAAAGCTGCGTTTGGTTGGGCTAGTGGTAAAAGCCTGCCTGATAGACGCGGCGAAAAGCTGCATTTGACTGGGCTAGTGGTAAAGCCTGCCTGTTAGACGTGGCGAAAGCTGCGCTTGGTTGGGCAGGGAGCTCCCGGGGTAAGCCTAGGCGCCGTCTGTTAGACAGTAGCGAAAGCTCTGCAGGTTCGGCAAATTTGGTCTGGTTTTGGGTTTGGTTTTGTGCTGCGGGATCAGCATCTGTCTAGCTAGACATTGTAACTCAGTGGTGAAAAATGGTGTGTGTGTGTGTGTGTGTGTGTGGTGTCTTCAAACTTTCAGAGCTGATGAATCAGTTCATCCACTGTTGGTGGTGCTACGTCATTCCAGGTTATTGCTGCCAAACAGTGGGCATATGATGCGGGTGCACTCTGTGGAAATCTTCATCTGATTCTACAAATGCTTTCTCAGCATGCAGTCTTCAATAGGTCATCTCTGCAATGGCTGATTCCCTCAGAAACTGGATGCCTGTCTCTATCATCGTCCGGTTGGCTGACCGGCTCATGACATCGTCCTAGTATGGAAACATTTCTTTCAGAGCTGCCAAGAGCCACCTCCAAAGGCTGAAGGACTGTTTCCCTTTTGCAACTGCATTGTCAGTTCCCCCTTCCCTAGCAAGTGATCCCAGCTGCTTGGCTTCCCCACCTTCTAGTTTGTGACTGTTGGCCCCATTGTCCCAGCATCAGATCAGCAAGGTGATTGTGTGCTCCCCTGCATGATAGGTAAAATCTTTTTGCATATTCTGTAGGTCGGCTGTGGTCCTTGGTCAAGAAGTCACCTCTTCTTCTTCCTCTTCCTCTGATCTACATAATAATAACTCTTGTTCAGATGCTGTCCTGTGTAGTAAGTGCATTGGTTCTTCACCTTTCTTCACTGTACAGGTTGCCTTTTGTGCCTCTTGTTTGCTTTTCCCCTCGCATACAGGGGCAATCAATATTGGCACGAACTGCTCCTTTGGTTTAGCTTCAGTGATTATCATTGTGGTTGGAGTGGCTGCAGTATCCGTTGTGGGGGTTAGTGCAGCCGCTGTGCTTGGGGGTTGAGTAGCACCAGCAGCTGTTCTGTCCGTTTCTGTCAGGGTTTGAGTAGCTGCTGTACTTGTCGCTGGAGTTGGTGTTGTTGCTGTGCTTGGAGTTAGAGTATCTGTGTTGTCTGTTGTAGTCAGAGCCTAAGCAGCTGCCTGTGATGACAGCACACCTCATTTAAGTGTTTGACTAGTTTTTCTGGATTTTGCACTTGTTCAGTGGTGAAGTTCCAAAGCACTGTAAGGTCCTGCAGGGCTAGATACGTGCCCATATTATAGCACACCCTGCTACTCATGACTGTCCAGCCTCGGGGAAGATCTCTTGGTCTTCTTGTATCATAGTTGTCTAACCCTAGACAAGACCCAAACGCGACTCTGCTTGACTTTCGAGATGACGAAATGGTCGCGGGTAAAACACACTCCGCATGTACGCCAACATGGTGATCCCCATCACAATTAGAAGGCAGGTTTCAAGGGTACCAAAAGGCCATTCAAAACCTTCAGAACTCTGAAATGATGCTATAAATGGTCAGATGGGGGGCGGGGAGAGGGGGCTGGGAAGGTAAGGGAATGTCTCCTTCATAGGCTGAACACCTGAGGAGGAAAAAAAGATGTGTAATTGCTATACACTTCTATTATATACCTCCCAAAGCATAGAGGTGGTGACCACACGGGGAACGCAAGCCAGATCAAAATCATAATAAGTCTATTGTATTACAAGTCATTACCAATAAAGTACAGCAAAACAAGAACCTTACCCCAAGCCCCCCAGCCAATAAGACTAAACCAGCAAATACTGGCTGTAAGTAAGGGACAACATGCTGAAAATCTCAAATCAAGAGCAACAACTTTGAGAGCCAATAAATCAGTATTGTGACGAGTGACTATTAATCCAAAGCAATAAATGTTTATCACAAATACGATTAGACACACTCTGGTCAGATCTGTTGTTACCTCAACCCTTCGTGCCCCACATTGGGTGCCAAAAACAACTGTTGTGGTTTACACCCAGTCGGTAACACGGAACTATGCAGCTGCTCACCCACTCACCAACACGTTCCTCCTCCTGCTCCCGGAGGGATGGGGAGGAGAATTGAAAGAATTAAACTCCCATGGGTTTAGATAAGAACAGTCCAGTAACTAAGGTATAACACAAAACAACTACTGCTACCACCAATAATAATAATAATGATAAGGGAAATAGCAAGGGAACAGAATACAACCACTCACCACCTGCTGACCGATACCCAGCCTGACCCGAGCAGTGATCTAGGTCTTCCAGGTAAGAGCCCCCAGTATATATGCTGGGTATGACCTGCTGTTTTATGTAATACTTCTTTGGTTACTTTGGGTAAGGTGTCCTGTCTCTGCTTCTTCCTGACTTTCCCTCCTCCCTGGCCGAGCATGAGACTCAGAAAGTCCTTGGCCAAAGTAAATACTACTTAGAAATAACTCTACTAAGAAGGAGAAAAATGACTGCTACTGCTGAACCCAGGGCAGGTGTAAATCCTTGTGGCTTAAAGGTGAATGTGGTATTGTGATCCTTTGGCATCACAGAAATGGGAAGGGGCAGTGGAACTGATAAACTGAGGGAGGAGGTAGGTTTCTGTCCTCCTACCTACAGGTCACC
>NW_026635561.1:0-17309 GCF_028554395.1 Pezoporus wallicus
GACACGTGCGCTGTTCGTGCTGTTGGCACCTTGGCACCCCAGACCCCCTTGCCGATGGGCTGCAGTTGGAGTGGTAAGGCTCGTGTTGCTGCCCCCTCCCCTCTTTCGCTGTCTGAGCTCAGCACTCACATTGGGAATGTGGAATTGTCACTGCTCCTCATGCATACAAAGAAGGGAGGCAGGAGTGTGCTTGGGATGGGAAAGGGTCAGGAAAAGACTGAGTGGGATGTGAGACAGCTGGATTTGGTGTTCATGGCTATGCTTGGGTTGGCTCCCCTAGAGCCCTGCAGGCATAACACAAGATTTGCAATGACCCTTCTCCCTCCTGGGGCATCTCCTGCTCATGGGATGGGAAAGTTCCCATCCTCCCTGCTCTGCAGGTGCTGGTGCCTTGCCGGCTGTGTCACATCTGTAGGTAGAGAGTGCTGGGGTGCTGCCTGTGCCAGCGGCATAAGCTCCCTGCACCCCTTGGTCATGTGCTGCTGCTGCTGCAGCGCTGGGTTTCAACTGGCTTCTGTACCCCCCTCACGGCCATGAACCAAGTTCTGTCCATTCTCTGCTGCTGTCTCCCAGCAGGGACAGGGAGGGATGTGCAGTGTATTGCACTGACCTGCACTGGGGTGGGATGAGATGGGAACCAAAGCAGAGTCTCTGGTGGTGCAGTGATGCTCTGGGAAGCTGTGCCCTTCTCTCATAAAAGTCCTTTATTAGAACAGCAAACATGACACTTCAGTACAGCGGCTGTATGCAGCTATCATCGCAGTACGGGGGGACAACGTCTTACAATCACTGGGAGTCTAATAAGCACCATGAACATCCTAAAGAACAGGGGATAACGGCTGAGAGAGGAGCCCCGGGTGAGCCGGCCACGGGGGCTCATCAGGTATTCACCAAAGAGCTGCTCGGCGTTGCCCCGCAACACGGCTCTCCTGCAGCTGAGAGAAGCTCCTCGGTGTAAGTCAACAAGATAGCACCCATCCAATAAATTAGGTAAACTTAAAACTAGAGCAACAAAGGAACGAATGGGACCATCCTAGAGGAGGGCATGCTGGAAGGGAATGGTCTATTTACACTTGTCTTCCTGCTGGACCAGTACTCCCGAAGCATCCCACCTGATCCCGCATCTGGAGCTGCAGCTCTCCTGTCAGGCTGGGTAGGCTGGTACCTGCCTGGCAGCTGCCTCCCCAGCTCCGCACCACACCGGGACATGGCGAGTGACCAAATAGTGAAGCGTGGGGCCATGCGCATGCAGGCACCCTCAGCACGGGGACACAGCTGGCACCAGGCATGGCACCCACAGCTCTGACTCCTTTCCTGCCTCTGAATTACCAGAAAGTCCCTACCAGGGTAGGCCGATGGGAGCTGCTGCCAGCAGCAGGCGCAGGCAGGGCAGCGGGTGCGTATTCCTGAGTGCGTGGCAGGGCTGTGGCCAGCTCTCCTTCCTCCCCATCCCCATCCTCATCCCCATCCCCGGGCTCCCCATCAGACCCTCCCTGCAGAATGCATTCTCCGGTGAACAGAAGGACACTGTCAGGATTTTAAGGCTAGGCTTTATATGGCAACTATAAAAAAATAAACACTAATCTCCAAAGAGCCGGGCAGGGGCTCTCTGGTCTATGGCTGTGGTGTGCAGGCTGACGCCGGGCTGTGGGGAGCTGGGGGAGACCCTGACAGCACCCAGAGCACCCAGGGACAGGGCAGCCACTCCCTGCCCCACTGCTGCGCCCCATGGAAATGCCTCTTGGGGACAAGGGCCAGGGCCAGGTGTTTTCGTAAGGACACAGAGACTGACTGGTAATCCAGGACCCACCTCTACACGTGACTGAGGGTGCTCTGCAAGAAAGGCCACAGGGGAAAGAAATATCCTGCAAAGTATTGGGGCTGGTGTGGGCAAAAACTTCCCCGTGGTGGGGGTCCCTCCTTGGTCCCTCCATCCAGCCCCATGGGAGGGGAAAGCGCTTTGCCAAATGAGACGAAACTGCCCCCCTCGAGAGCCCAACTCAAATCAATGAAACCAAATCTAAAAGCGGACGCAGAGGAACATCTCAGGCTACTTAGGTACTTCATCAGCCAAAAGAGCTAAACAGCGAAGCGCACACACACAGGACAGCGCAGGAGGATGGAGATCAGAGGCGGCCAAAAGCTGGGTTCTTCCTTCCCGCTTTGCCTCTCTGTCTCCGGCTGGCGGCAGAGCAGGGACCCGGCAGCTCCGCAGCGGCCTTGTCCCGCAGGAGGGAACAGGCTGGCTCCTCATCCTGAGAAGAGGCAGCCGGCTCCAGGAGCATCCTCATGGCATGGCGGAGCGCGAAGTGTAGAACTCAGGGACCGGCAGGCCGGTGTGCAGCGTCACCTGCAGAGACACAAGGCTCAGCTGAGTCCCTCCGTGCTTGGCAGGACAGCTCAGGGCTGGCACACTGTCCCCAGGGAGGGCAGGAGCAGCACTCAGGCAGAGGCAGTGCAGCCAGAGATGTGGGGAGCCCACTGCTCCTCCTGCCCCACTGCACATCCTCCCCGCGGCAGTAGGGGCCTGGGGTAGGGTAGGAGAGGCTGTCCCCAGAACTGCAGCAGTGGCTCCATCTCGCTGTTACATGGCTTGCCAGCACTGCTGGGTCCCTGTGAGGTGGGATGCTGGTACCAGCGGTACCAAGCCCCAGATATCCTGAGCTGGCTGCAGACAAATCCAGCAGTTGGCTGCCAGAGAGGTGGGACATGGCAGCAGTTGGATCCTTCCGCAGATGGGATGGACAAAAGGGGATGGAAGGGCCTGAAGGACCCTGAGCCGCTCAGTACAGAAGGAGACCTCCAGGAAGCCCCTGAGCTGAGCGTGTGCCATACAGCAGACGGGACATGGCCAATTCCTGGTGCGAGGAAGCTGAGCAGCAGCAGGGTGCTGGGGCAGGGCCATGCTATGGCATGGGGAGATGCTCAAGCACAACCTTTAACTGTCCCTTCCAACCCAAACCGTTTGCTGAGTCTATGAAAATGGGAGCTAGGCACTCGGCCTGGCATCATCTGGGGGTGGGAAGTGATGCAGCAGAGACTGCAACACAGGGATAAAGGGAAAGGGAGAAGAATACTGGAGAACTGATACTCAGGAAAACCTTGGTCTGTAAGGGATATGGGCAGGCTCTTCTTGTGCAGACTGACTGGGTGAGGGGCCAGTCCTGCAAATACTCACACAGGCACCAATGAGCTGTGCATGGGTAATTCAGTTCCCTCTGCAAATACTTTGGTTTGGGATGAAAGCACAATTCCTTCTGTTACTGGAACAGCAGCATTTTCCCCTTCAGACAGTTATAGAAAACTTTGTCTAAAGCAATTATTTCCCTCCTAATTACAGTTAATTATTCATAAACCTTTGAAGAAGGATAATGAGTGACTTGGGTTTATTAGCAGCCTTTTATCAGTATCCCATGGGATTTCTCTGTTATCAGGGGATTTAAGCTCTGCCTTGCCCAGAGAACTGTCAGAAAGCAGAGGGGCTCCAGGAATGTCCTTATCTGTTAGGGCTGTGTAGAGGATTTTTGTAGGAATTAAACCCACAACGAAGTGGGATGTTTCTACCACACCAAATTAATACCGTAACCTCTAAGACCAGCTCAGACAAGATGGTCTTCTTTAATGTCTCCTGATTAAACACCAGCTCATCCCCAGTATGTTGCACATTGGCCAGCCCTTCCCCAAGCTGGCAGCCTCCCTGCCTGCAAGGCTCCTGGGGTGGGAATTTCTGGCAGGGATGCTTGCAGAGTTTGGAGTGGTAATGACCAACCTCTGCTCCAGTGCTGCTGGAAAACTGTTAGTGCCTTGGTGGCAGCAATGGTATGCCTGATACCCTGAACAGAGCATGCCCTGATCCAGAATCCTAACTCAGAGAAGCCACTCGGGGCCTCTGCCCTTGTACAGAGATGGTGCCTTTGACATCCACTGCGGAAGACTATGCCAAACTGCTCAACACCCGGAGGTCATCTGTCATGTGCAATGTGTCCTAGGATGTGCTTGGGCACTTGCGCAGTGCTGGAGGTACAAGCAGTGGTAGGTGGATGTGCCAAAGCCAGGCTCAGTGATCGTGGAAGACTCAGTGTGGGGGGATGATAGCAGGGATGTGATCAGTGAGAAGAAAAATGAAAGATGAAAATACCGGATAGGCCCAGGGAGCCACCACTTGGTGATGTTCAGGATAGCTGATAGCTTGGGAAAAAGAGAAGAGGGGTTTGAAACTCCCCGGAGGGAAAAAGGTTTTAAAAGGTGCCCTTCTTCCTGGGGAAGAAGGAAGGAGGAAGACTCTCCTGACTGGAGAGTCCCAGGAGAGCTGCAAGAGCTGATGAGGCTCTTGTTGGGTACCATCACAAAACAGTTATAAAACTGTTGTACAAGAGCCTTCCCCATGAAGTCCCTGTGCTGCTGAGCATCACCACACACTGCAGCGACAGCAGCACTGGAGCGTCTGCCAGCAAGCTCACCCGCAGGGTATGCTGCTGGGGTGCTCCAGAACATGGTCAAAGCACGTACCTGCACATTCCTGTTGAGGCTGACTGCAGGGAAAAAGAGGCCCTCCAAGTTCTCAAAGGCAACAGGCCCTTGCTGGTCCTCATTGATGGAGAACGTCAAAGTCCTCCTGGTCAAATCCAGCAGCACTCCCACCGTGGCGCCTTTCGTTATCCCACCCTCGGTTCTGTGGGAGCAAGGAGAAGATCAGAGCATCTCTGTGGCTTAATGTCCTCTGTGCTCCCAGCTCAGGGTTCAGGCCACGATGGACCTCAAGGGCTGATGATGCTGAACTTCACAGCTCACACAGGGGCCAGGCCATGACCAGCACCCATCCCAGCTGGGCACCATCCCTGGGCACCTCCTCCTCCAGCCTCCTGCAAAGGTGCTCTCTGCTTGCAATGATGTCCCTGTGAGGGCAGAGTTGCCTACTGGAGCAGGCACAGCAACACAACCATGGGGAAAGCAAGTGGACCTGGGGAGCAAAGCTGCAGGGCCCCTACAGGCCCTGTTGACCCATCAGGGAATGGCCTCTGAGCCTGCAGGAAGGTGATACCAGGCTCTCCCTGAGCTACCGCAGGCTTCAGAGCCCCCAGCCCTATTGTCCATGGGGAAAGCGAGCAATACCTATGGCACCGTGGTAAAGGCAAACACTATTCTCTTACTGCATGAGTTGCAAGGCTTTGGTGCTAATGCAAAGAGAGTGCTATACAGGAGTTGTGCCATGCATGCTCAGGGGAAGAGTCAGAATGGAAAGAACTGCTGTAGGCAGGGAAGGAATACTGGAGCAAGGCAGAACCAGGGAGGCAGAACTGTCCTTTGCTTGGGACAAGGGCACATCCTGTAACAGAGGTGATGAGGAGTGATGCCACCCTTCCCATGGGCACCTGTAGGTGCCACTGGAAAAGCTACAGGGTCTTACTTGGGCTGAAAGTGGGCTGTGGTCTCTGGGAGGAAGACCCTGTTCCAGACCACGTACCTGTTGGTGTGCGAATTGTTGTGCATGAACCAGCTCCGATTATTGTCCACGTACATGGCCCAGGCTTTGTCGTCCTTGCCCAGCATGGCATCCTTCAGGACATCAATGCGTGCCACACCAAAGGCCGGGTCAGGGTGGTTATCGTAACGATCGATTGACAGCTCCCAGTAATGGAGCCCTTTGGAAAAGCCCGTTTTCCCCAGCACAACCCTGTCATCATAGCTGTTGCAGGTGACAGTCAGGTTGTCATTAGAAAAGATGATGTCAGCATGGGCAGAGGCAGGATCGAAAGAAAACCAAGCAACTGGAATACACAAACAACATCAGGTTAGTGTGGAGGGAGCAGAGATGTAGGTGGCTGAGCCATACGGAGCAGACACTGAACAGGGCATGCTGCATGCAGGGCCGACATGGAGGGCGAAGGCTTGGGCTGCTGCCCGCTGACATGGCAGCAAGAAGCAGGCAGGGAGCTGCACAGCGGGGGGTGCTGGCTCAGGGAGGGCACCTTCCATCACAGAAGGATGCTTTGAGCTTGTGCAGCTGCAGCCTGACAGAGTGGCTAAGGTCTTATGGCCAGGACACGGTGGGTTTTGTTCTCGCTGATTCCCAGTGCCTGTGTGTCTCCATGCCCTCCCACTGTCTGTGAGCCAACAGGATCCTCACCATCTCCTTAAACTTGGCCCTAGCGGAAAGAGACATGATCACAGCCAGGTCTCCAGGCTCTAGCTAACATAAACTCTTACGACTAAGGGTTAGTCATGCAAGCAATAGTTTGCGGG
Organism: Pezoporus wallicus; assembly: GCF_028554395.1. Taxonomy (NCBI): domain Eukaryota; kingdom Metazoa; phylum Chordata; class Aves; order Psittaciformes; family Psittacidae; genus Pezoporus; species Pezoporus wallicus. The sequence continues at coordinate 6,244 of NW_026635561.1, forward strand.
GTCAGGCCCACTGTGGGGTAGAGGCTGAGGGACTTTTGACAGGGCATGTAGGGATAGGACAAGGGGAAATGGCTTTAAACTGACAGAGGGGAGATTTAGATTAGACATTAGGCAGAAGTTCTTCCCTGTGAGGTTGCTGAGGCACTGGCACAGGTTGCTCAGAGAAGCTGTGGTTGCCCCATCCCTGGCAGTGTTCAAGGCCAGGTTGGACACAGGGGCTTGGAGCAAGCTGTTCTAGTGGAAGGTGTCCCTGCCTGTGGCAGGGGGGTGGAACTGGATGAGCTTTAAGGTCCCTTTCAACCCAAACCATTCTAGGATTCTATGATTTTACGATTAGCACATAAACTGTGTGTGTATTTGAGGGCTGGCAGTCCTGGGAACCAAAACCACATACAAAGGTCTACACTGACAGAGATGGTATGTCACATCAAGAATCATCCCTGAGGAGCAGCTGGCCACACGTAAGACAAGAGCTAGCTCATGGGAAAGCTGGAAAATGCACGAAAACCTCCATGACTTGGTACGGCTGCTGGTTTAAATGCACAGGACTTGGTTACTGCAAATCTGACAGATACAGTGTCACGTCCTGGACAAGACAGAGGCACAGGGTTTCACAAGCCACCAGCCCGGTTCCCTAGGTGGTTTTCTCCAGCGGTCACTGAAACGTGAACTGACACATCCACAAAACACTCTTACGCCTGCAGGAGTAAATACGGCTTGAAAAATGAAACACTCTGGTGAGACTGATTCATTGGTTTATTGGATCGTTTCACAGGACAGCTCACATGCACGCGGGTGCCCCACTTCTGCAACTCCACAGAGGTGATTCCGTACCTGCCACCATTTTTTTAATGTCAACTGTGGTCATTCCCAAGGACAGGCATGCAGGAGAGAAAACAGCACATAAAGGTGGGTAAAGAAAGGAGCGAGAAACAATCTCTGTTTGCCTGCTTTGCACGGACCTGTCAGTGCTTTGCATGAACGGGGGCAGAGATTGAGGGAGGGTGGGCTCGGGCTGCGCTGAACTGGCCAAGGTAGCAGTCCTGTAGGGCGGGACATGGGACTGAATTCCCAGGGGAATGAACATGCAGGCAGTCTGACAGGGTCAGGCGAGTGGCTACCACCAGCTTGCTCCAATTAGCTGCAGAGGAGCTTTCACCTCCTTGGCATTTGGCCTGTGTTCAAGCACCCTTAATGAACTGGAATACATATTGCTTTGAGCAGGATGAGCAGTTCTTAATTACAGGGCTGCATCCAGAGCACTGACTTCAGGCTTTACTTTAAAACTGCATGGGGGAAAACTTAAAAGGCCTTTACATTGTATGGCAATCATCATTCCTCCTCCAAATTTGCCTACTGCCATGACATCCAAGGGCACTGTGCAAGTAGGGTGTGCGCAAGAAATGCTGCTCAGTCACCAAAGGAAAGTTAAATATCAAACAGGAAAAAAGGACGAGCAATGTGGAGTAGGTACCAGTTAATTGTAATAAATATACTTGCCTAATTGAGAGTAAGGCGTTCCTTGAATGTCAAAATTGCATCCTATAAAGAGATACTACATTTCACACATCACAGCTAAGAAACAACAACCGTCTAACAACCACCCGTGAGCATTTAACCATTAAGTAAGCATCCAGCCAGCCACAGGAGGCCTGATTCATTAAAAGCTAGAGAGCATGGAAAGGGTCACAAATGCAACCGGTGATTTGAGTGTGTACTGTTGGCTGTTTTGTTGAGTCTCACCTCTGGGAAGTGTGGAGTTTTGTTTTTTCATTGCCAAATCCCATCATAGCCATCATGAGCATCAAGTCCTGGTTGCCAACTGCCCAGGATGCCAAATCATTGGACGTTCCTCCAGAAAAGAGGCAGGAAATTTTAGCCTTGGTAAATATTCTCTACATTGACTCTCAGTTGAATCACTTAAAAAACAGTCCTTGGAGGACAAGGACTGATGAAAGAAGAGCAGCCACTGGTGTGTTCAGTGAATAGGGACCACCAAGGTCTCCCAGGCTGCCTCCTCTGCTGTGTGTATGGCCTGGGCAGAAGTGGAGCAGGGGAGGGGGTCTCCAGGGGCAGATGCCTGGCTGCAGACCCCCGACAGCACCCAGCGGGCACTGGGCTGTAGCTTCAACTGGAGCTGCGCAGGCAGGATGTGTTGGGGTGCCCTTCATCCTCCTGTGACTGGGCTGTGCCTGACCCCTGGCTGCGCACCTCCTGGGAGCCACAGACTTATCCAGGAGCTTGTCCTAGCAAGGAGAAGTGGCCAACATGAATCCCCACGTTGGCACTGCATGGGAGGGCATTCATGTATTTTAAGGATTCCCCTGTGGGGAAGCATCTGGCTGCAGTTGTGTGCCCTGCCATGCTGCTGGTGAGTGCCAAGCAGCACCACCAGAGGTTGTTTTAATGAATCGAGCCCCGTGCCCCTATTCAAAATGTCTTTTCAAGGTCTCTGTGCATCGCTGTGATACAGTTTCACCTGAGCGCGAAACAGCACGGACACACGGGCACGTTCAGAACACCACCACCCCAGAGCATGGCTGCAGAGGTCCTTACTGCACACACAAGTATTACTCATGGCCATCGCAGTGGATCTCGGTACACTGCACACAAAGTAAGAACTGTCCGTAACAAAACAGAGTTGAAGCCATTAGCGCACAGCAGTACGATGCGGAAATAAACATAAAAAGCACAAAGAAAAGAAAGTTGCAGGGTCCCAGGTTATTCTGGCAAGGGTCATGCTGCGGCATTCCTCATTCCGGGTTAAAGGATGGAAATCAATCAGGGGCCCCCATTCTTCCTGGGCTTACACCAGAGGAAGCCATGAATTAACTCCACTGGAGCCCATGGAGTGGTGTAAATCCAGACTGGTGGAAGAATCGGGGCCCAGGATCTTTAGCAACGGAAGGTGTGCAAAGACTGGTTAGAAAGCAGCTCAGAGATGCTCTGTGCCTGTGGCTCCTTCACTGGCTGCCTGATACCGTCACTCATCCTGCCTGTACTGCCTACATCCCACCACAGCCCTTGAGGACCGGGCGCAAGGAGGCAAGCAAAATGCTTGTGAGTGCTGCCAGATGAGCAAGGGTTCACCGGAGTGGTTTCCTCTGCTCTGCAGAATACAGGAGTTCGATACGATCCCGTCTGGTTCTGCACAAGCTGAGCCCAGTGCTCAAATCTGAGTGGACAAGAGCTCACATCTTCCAGGTTCTTAAGCAGCCAGACTGCAAGGGATTTAAGCAGCCAGACTGCAAGGGATCTGTGACCTTGCTTCCATCTAGACTTAATTATTTCTTAAGAAAGGTCTAGATTTAATTGAGCAAACATTTCATAAAACAAATCTCACAGCAGAGGCTGCATTTCCTGGTTATATAGGGAAAGCAAACCATCAAGATGTCCTCACAGGTTTCTCCCAGGGAGAGTCTGTTCTTGTGACTGTCCTTGGACACAAGATCAACATAAACTAGAGATGGGTGATGTGCTCTGCTGGCTGGCTGTGCAAATGGCTCAGCCAGGCTGGCCCTGCCAAGAACAGCACCCAAGTAAGGAGTTACTGTGCTGCTCCATCACCCCACACCTACCCATGCTGGTATGTACAGATGAAAACACCACAAGAACTCCCTCTGTGGCAGAAGCAGGCCACTGACAAAAGGAAGGAGCTTCCCCTGCTATCCGCATGTCATGGGAAAAACAAACACAACGGAACAAAACAAACAAATACTTTGGAGATGCCCAGAAGCACAGACCAAGAGGAAATGCCAGAGGCACTCAGCTCACCAGCTGAATTCAGGGACTGTAAAGAAGAATGCAAGCTCAGCTGGTGGGCCGAAGATCTTAGCTCAAAGTAGGATCTCCCCGGAAAGCTGGGTTGTAGATTAAGGGTGGAGGAGAAAGGACTCATTCTACGAAGCTGCGATCTTTCCAAAGGCACTGGAAAAGGGAGGGTCTGTTCTTCTGACTGCGTGTCTAAACGTAAGATCAATGCAAACTAGAGATCAGAAATGGGATCTGCTGGGTAGTGTCACTCCATTGCCCGAGACCAGACCTCAGACCAGAGCACAGACGCTTCGGCACGCACGGACCCTGCTCTGCTGCAGCGAGCGTGCGTATGGTGTGTGGAGCAGGAATGTCTGGTGCTGTGCAACCCAGCGAGACCCTTCAGGAAAGCCTTGCCTCGGACAGTATCAGCAATAAACAGACTTTCATCTTCCAAAATGGTCCCATGCCATCAAATTCAATATTCTTGTCTGTAAAAGTGAGTCCTGCACCTCTTCACAGTAATGCACCTAAAAAAATTCACAAGTTACCATGCACACTTCCCATTGTGCTTTAACACATCTCATACCTTTTTGTGCACAATTATTAGTGGAGTAAAAAGTAGTCACTTGGTAATGCTGAAAGGCATTTTTGCAGGGCTGTGCTAAGCTGTATTACCCTAAGTACCACCAAGCACCCACCTTACTCAAAGGTTGTTCGGGATGTTGTGTTCTTGGTATCCCTTTGTACCTGTCAAAACACATCTGAGCCTTACAGTAAGAATTTAACTCACGTGATTCACAGCACAATGTCAGAGTAGAGGCAATCTCTTGGGTCATGGTTTTCTGTTCCCCATTACCATGAACAGTTACCTCCTGCTATCTCTTCCCTAGCCTTGTCAAGGGATATGTGAACATGGAAATGTAGAATCCACCATCCTCTATACATTTGAATCAGATAAACTCACAAACATTATGTCCCCAGCCTTCGTGTCTCAGCTGCGAATATGAATTGAGCTAGAAATCACGTTAAAACAAATAAAAGGAAGCATTTCTTTGCACACTGGGTTTTAACTTCTGCAATGAGCTGCTGCATGAGGCTGTGGAAGCAAAGAGTGTCAGTGGGTTCATAAAGGTTAGATAAATTATTGCACAACAGGTCAATAAACGGAGCTCAAGGTTAGGGAGGAACATACCCTCTAACCAAGAGTAAGAGAAACTACTACCAAGAGTAGCCACGCTCATGGCTCTCCCTACCTAGCATCTTATGTTCCTATAGATCCCTGCAGACTGTTTTCCCTTCTGTTGTTCACCCCTTTCCAAAAGCTGCTGGTTAAAAAGACTTGGTTGCTGCTGAGGATCACTCCATGGCTGGTAAGGAACTTAAAGTTGAGCCTCAGATGAGGAACAGGGCTTGAAAGAAGAGCCAAGTTTCTGGTGCTCAACTAGGCTGGGGATGGGCCCTCAGACTGGGGTACTCCAACTCCTCTGCCACATCCTCATGGTGGCAGAGCTGGCTGGGAGCAGATGCTCATGGCGCTGGCAGAGTTGCCAGAGTCTGGGAACCCAAGAAAGGGGATGGCAGGACGCAGGATGTGACAAGGCACATGTTCCTCCCTGACCCTCTGCTCCTGGCTTGTCTCTCACACAAGCCAAAACCAGGCTTGCCTTGAAACTCTGCAGCTATGTCTAAAGCTGGAGGCACAGCATTTGAGAGAAGGCAGAGCCTCAGCTCTTCCCCTGCTGCCTGGCTGCAGGCAGCACATGCCCAGGAGAGCGTGGCTGAAGGCACAAAGCAGCCAAATGGAAGGGCCAACCTGTGGGGAAAGGTGAGAACGGAGCAGCAGGTTTCGGCAGGAGGGAGGTCAAACCTCTGCACCAGCCAGGAGTGCAGATCTGGGCCTGGGGAGCAGGCAGGGACGGTCCCCTCCAGCACTACTGAGCTCCTCTTCTCCATCTCCACCAGGGTGACTTGGTCCTTCATTCCACCATCCAGCTTGCCGGACAGCCCATGGTAAAACACAACACTGGAGGGATGCAGAAATCATCTCAGAAATCTCTGTAGAGAAAAGCAGCCCAGCAGCCAGCCCTCCTGCAGACCCTGATCCCACTGCAACTGGTAGTCATCTCTGTTCCTTGTCACAGCCCATTAGGTGCCTGTTCCTAGGGTGGCTGTTTGCAATCCACCAAGACCAGCAGACCAGAGCCAGGGGCTTCTGCAAAGCCTTTCAGAGGCTGCTCTTACAGCAGCCAAAAACGCACCAAGCAAGCACTGGGTAGGCTGAAAATAGGAACATGCCAGGAGGAAAACAGACTGTGCCCCACAGTCAGCAGGAGACTGGGCAGAGGCTGGAACATCTGCTGGATGAGGAAAGACAAGACACCTGGGGCGGCCCAGGGAGGAGGAGCTGGAGGAAGACCTGGGGTCTCCTAGGGGTGAGCACAGCCAAGCAATGCTGCCTCTGGCCAAGCTTTGTAAAGTGTCTGGGCCTTGGCACAGCGTCACCTTGAAAACCATCTTCCAGACTCATTTCCAAGCCTACAGATGAACTCCATTCGGGTGCTGAAGAAACAGTGAGGTTAAGCCAGGCCCCACGTCCCAGTGCTTGCAGTGATGGGTCCTGGGGGACTGGCTAAGACATGACAGGGCAAGAGATACTGGTAAGGCTGCAGTGGAACAGCCTGACATCAGCTAGGGAGAGGACACAGTTCAAGGTAAGGACCGCTGCCTTCAGCCCTTGCTGCCATGTGGCTGTGATGATGATGAAGATCTTCATCCCAGAGGGCCCAGCACATGAGAAGGGATCCAGGACACAGACCTTCTCCCAGCTAGGAGCCATCTTGCTCTGATGCCGGCACCAAGCACCATCCTTGAAGACTGAACTGCAGTTTCCTCAGCTGGAATATGTAGTTTCCTGTCAGATGAGCAGGAGAAGATGTGCTGGGAAGGTGCTCTGTGCCTTGCTGTAAGCCTGTGTGTGCGCTGGCTTCCCATGGGACATTCCTGTGGGACATTCCCGTCGGTGCTGCCTGGCTCACCTTGACCGTTTGGCTGGGCAGGACCACAGAAGCATGCCTGCAGAAGCCCAGACACAATTTTATCCTCTTCTTATCCTTGTTCTCTTCAGATGCCGAGACCCTGCAGGACGTTTCACTCCCCGCTAGCCTCTACAGCCCATTTCACTGCTCACTAAAGGCAGAAGAAAGACTTCAGTTAAATACCACAGGCTGCAGATAAGGATCTTGTGTGCTAGGACCAGAAGCCAGCTTTGAAGTAGCACCCTCTAAGCAGAATTTCTTATAACCACTTCACAGCAGGACAGCCATGCTCACAGAGATGTTCTCTTCATACCGAGACCACTTCTTCTTTTGTCTTCCTGCATGAACACTTTGCAGGAAGCTGAAGAGCATGGCTGAAGGGAAAAGCTAAGCCTGCTTCAGACAAAACAGCATTTAAAGGCCTGATGCTGCTGTGAAGGCCAGAAACAAGAGCTGCGATGCATGTGGTGGCTCTATTTAGCAAGTCACTTGAATATGCTCAAGATGCACATAAATGTAATGTATTTAACTTTGAGTCCAAACAGCTCAGGTGGCCTCAAAGAGCAGAAAATGCTCCAGGCCCATTTGTCTTTTTCTCCTTCTTTCTTTAGTGCTGGAATAACAAATGCAAAAGCCCATGCAGTGAAAAGGCTGAATGCAGCAAACTTTCATCTTATACTCAGAAGAGTGAAACTTTTGTTTGCTGGCAGAGACCAAGGCATCAGCTCCAAGCACAGCCTGGCCTGCTGGAACCATGAACACTTATTTTCTCCCAGGCTCTGTCGTGTTTTGGAACTGTGTAATAGGCGAGCTTGGCTTGACAGTGAAAACACCTGTGAGAGGAAAGCAGAGCTGGAAAGATCATAGTTGGGACCCTGAAACTCCTGGCTGGGACAACCTCAAGCCTAACTGGTTTTGGTTAGGAAACTGTGTCTCAAATGGATCTAATGAGACACAAACATGATGAGAAGCCAAAGCTCTGCTGCCTCCTGCAAAGGCTGGTGAAGCAGGGTAGTGAAGTGGGTAAGAACTGCTGACCTTCAGGCTTTGGGAGAGGTCCTGGCCACGCCAGTGTGGGGCTGGATCTGGGCTGTCCTGTCCCTGGATGTCCAGAGGAACACTGCAGCTTCCTTGACGCTGGTCCTCAGCTTTGCAAACACACACAGAGCTCAGACATGCCAAGGCCTTTGTGGGCTGTGATTTGAGTTTTCTGTCTCTTGTATGAGAAGGTTTGTCACAGGTTTTCTATCCACCTTGCATCTCTTACAGGTGAGTCCCATTCCATGCTGACCTGTCCTGCCCATGCACATCCTGCCCTTTCCAAACTGGAATGGTTATCTCCTGCAGATGGGTGCAGGCAAGCGACAATGCTCTGTGTAGCCTTCTTCTGCTTTCATCTTCTATTCTTTCAGCAGAACCCCCTTTTTTCTCCTTGCCCAAACCCACCAGATATGCTCTGTGGCAAGAAGGCTCTCACCTTCCTTCCACCCCACCAGCAGCCCCGCAAGCTGTGTGTGTTCCCCCCTGGCCCCAGAATGCATCTGCCAGCAGCTGCTGGGGCTGCAAGAACATGCTGCTGCTCTGGAGCCAGCTGCCACCAGATCTGGTGATGCTGCTGCGATCCACAATATTCACATGGCTTGAAAAGAGAGATTTTAGCCTGGGAGTAAGGAAAAAGGATTCCATCAAGTGTGGAAAACTCCCAAGGAGAGGTTTCTTGCCTGGCAGCAAGGCCACAGGGCAGCAGACATGCTGGTGGGGGCTGGATCCTTCCTTCACACCTGCATCTGTTTCCCATCTTGTCTTGGAGCCAGCCTTAGGATTCTCCTCCTGCGTGTCAGAAGCAAGCCAATTTTCCGAGATGGATTAAGTGCCTTGTGTGACAAATGTACTTAAAGTAAGGCAGGGAGACTCCTCTGTAACCTGCAAGGGAGTGTTCAATATTCTGACTGCCTGCAGTGCAGGGTGATGCAGATGATGCTGGCAGGGCTGTGCACCCCATGTGAGCAAGGACACCCATGTGCTCCATGGCCCCTCTGCTCTCTGTTGTCCACTGCCAGGGGCTAAAGGAGACATAGTGTGGTTAAGGGACTGTGCAGCCACACACAGCCCCTAGTGTTCCAGGAGCAACGTGACAGTGTTTTGTTTTAAATGGAATTACTGTAAACATCTGAGCTTCCCTTTGTGTAATACAAGGCCTGCTACACACAGATTTTAAACACCTCTCTGCAGGATACCTCTCTCTGTACCTCTCCAAAGCACATCTTCTGTAAAGGAAAGGGGTGAGGGACAAGTTCTGGCACTGTCCAAGGCTCCTGACACAACCTTTCCCCTCCCATCGGTGCTGGCTTTCCTTTCCTGCAGCGATTGCTTAGGTACTGGAGGACCAGCAGAGCAGTTCCTTGTATTGCAATGCTAAGCTGAGGTGTGCTGGATGGGCCCCATGCGTGCGTGTGAGCAGTGTCCGAGCGCGCTGGGCTGGAGCTGTTGCAATGCCTTACCCTCAGATGTCTGGAGGACCAGGGTCTTGCTGTATGGGCTGACTCCTGTTTTGTTGAAGGCTTTGACACGTGCGCTGTACGTGCTGTTGAAGTGAAGCCCATCCACCGTGCACATGGTCTCCTTGCCCACATACACCTCCTGCAAAGCAAGCACAATCAGTGCCCTGACCACGGAGCCCCAGGGGTGTGAGAGCAGCTCCCTGGAGTTGTGAGGCACAGGGTTCAACTATGCTCTGCTACCTGGGCCAGACTTACAAGCAGAGCAAAATAACCCTCTGATTTGTTCCTTGATAATACTTTGGGCTGCATTAAAAGAAGGGTGGCCAGCAGGTCGAGGGAGGTGACTCTCCTCCTCTGCTCCACTCTGGTGAGACCCCAGCTGCAGTACTGTGTTCAGCTCTGGGGCCCCTGACACAAGAACATGGACCTATTTGTGCTGATGTAGGAGGCCATGAAAATGCTCTGAGGGCTGGAGAATCGACCTGCTCTTGGCAGGAACTGCCTCCTGTACAACAGTCATCACTCCCAGCTTGCTTAGCAAATTGCTGCCTGACTTGGTCAGCTCAATGCCTTCAGGCTCAATGATTTGAGAAGCCAGAGACGTTCCTTTCGTGGCACCAGCTGTGTGGCATCATTGGCTAGAGCAGCCCTCTCCTACCCCAGCAGCAGGAACACCATGCACATGCAAGCCCCTTCCTGCTGCTGGTGGGATGAGAGAAGGCTGGAGTGCTTGGGAATTGCCCTGGCCTTGCCGGGATTGCTGTGCTGAGCCAGGGTCTCCTCATGCCCATCCTCCTGCCCCCTTTTCTCTCCAGATCCCACCTGTGTCACCTCTCTTCTGCCCCAGCTTTGCTTTGGCTCCTGCCTGATTGAATTTCTTGTGGATGACTTCAGGAAAGGTAAGGGGCTGGTCCCTGCACCCGTTCTTGGTGGATGTGACCACACCAGGATAATTATCAGGGTGTGGGATCAGAGAAAATTCTTATTTGAATTGTGTAATTACAGCAATTTACAAGCCCTCAGGCCTTAAACACCTCTGCTTGCTGGCATCTGGCAAACCAGGAGTCCTTCATGGCTATTAGCATCCTTTGCATGAAATATTTAGCACAGCACCCTGAAAAGATGGAGCTTCAAATGTTCTCTTTGCGATTGGAAGTCGTATTGGCCACTGGAAAGGTATTTCCACTCCCTCAAATAACCTTGTCTCCACCAAGAGCCTGCAGCTTGTCCACACCGCTGGCTTTGGGCACCCCAGCACTGAGTCTCGTGTCTCCAGGGAAAGAGAGGACTTGCAAGAAGCCTGGGGAACTCCTTGGTCACTTCACGGCAGGGAAACACGAGACCCAGGAGCAACCTCTCGCTGCTGGGTCTGGTTCATGTCTGAGCACCTACCCTGAACTGGCCGCCGTTGCCATCATCGAGCTCCAGGATGTAGCCTTCCACCTGCACTGTCGACAAGGGGGGCTGCTTCCAGGACAAGGTGGCACTGTTGTTGTGGGTGCAGCACTCCTCCAGCTGCAGGATCGGGGGGGCCGGCACTGGGGAGGAAACTAAACACAAATTAGTGTAACCCTGGCTGCTGGCACCACAGAGGAGCAGCGGGGGGACAGCTGCAGCACACTTCTCAGCTGGAGCATGGGGGATGCAGTTACTGCCTCTGTGCGAAGCCAGCTCGGCACAAGGGATGTAACTGTGGTCTCAAGGTGTGAGATGGGGGGGAAGAAGAAGGGGCTGTTCTCCAAACAAGCTCCACCGAGTTCCTCCACCCCGCAGA
>NW_026635562.1:0-17251 GCF_028554395.1 Pezoporus wallicus
TGACTGGTTAAAAACCTGCCCCAGGGAACGCGAGCGACCAGGAGCGCGGCGAACTGAGTGGGCAAACAGAGCGGGTCGAGGCAGTTTGCGCTGCAGTTTGTGCAGGCAGGTGAGCGGGATGCTGAGCACTCATCGTATGAGCAGGGCCCGGTCCGGGAGCTCTGCTCTGGCTGCCCCGGCGGTGGCAGCGTAGGCACCCAGACAGAGCCGGTGAGAGGGGAGGCTGCAGTGCAGAGCTCGGGGTGCAGAGAGTGCCTGCAGTAGTCTGGTGAGGAGAGGGGGCACAACGGGCAGGGCTGCACTCGGTGCTCCCTGGTGGAGGTTCTCCTGCAGCAGGTGGCTGAGCTGCGGGATGCTGTTAATAGACTGCGAGATGTCAGGGAAGCTGAGAGGAAGCAGGAATGCTTGCTCCTGGCCCAAACTGTGCAGGGGCCTCGAGCTTCACCTCTAGCTCATGAAGGAAAGAAGGAGGCCGTTAACCTGGGAAGCTGGGAATTAGTGACAAAAAAACCCAACAAATAAAATAGGAAAAGGACAATCAAAAGCAAGGGGCTTCCCCCTAAATCTGTTGTCCCCAGGCAGATCCGCTTTGCTGTCCTGCAGGTGGCTAATGAGAAAGAAACAGCCTGCTGATGCACTGCTAAAGAAGATCTCTACTGGTGCTGCCAGGAAAAAGTGGCGGGTCATAGTAGTAGGGGACTCTACACTGAAAGGGACAGAAGCACTCGTCTGTCGGCCTGACCCCGTCTCAAGGGAGGTGTGTTGCCTACCAGGGGCATGGATCAGGGATGTGGCAGAAAGGCTGCCTGCTGTAGTACGTCCCATGGACTATTACCCACTCCTGGTGATACATGTGGGTGCTAGGCATATAGATAGTAGTAGCCTGGGGAACATAAAGAAGGACTACAGAGCCCTGGGGGAGGTGATGAGGGGCTCTGGAGCTCAGATAGTCTTTTTGTCAATTCCCCACGATGCAGGGGAGGACGTTAAAAAAGCTAGGAGGATTAGCCAGGTTAACAACTGGTTAAAAGGGTGTTGTCATAGTCAGGGGTTTGGGTGCCTAGAACACGGGACCCAGGTTTGTAGGCCAGGTCTAGTGGGGGCTGGTGGAGCTGGTCTAAAGGGAAAGAGCAGTTTTGGTAGGAGGCTTGCCAGACTGGTCAAGGAGGCTTTAAACTAGATGTGTTGGGGGAGGGGGGCATCAATACATCCCATCACACCCAGTCAGTGTCCAGCACCTATAATAAATGCTCGGAGCAATGTAGAGATATCACAGCTGCTCCAGCCAATGAGCAGGATTCATTTGGAGCTCGGCTCAGGTGCCTCTATAGAAATGCCTGTAGCATGGGGAACAAACAAGAGGAATTAGAGACGTGTGCACGTCTACAGGGGTATGATATAATAGGCATCACAGAAACATGGTGCGATGGCTCCTGTGACTGGAGTGTTGGAATGGAAGGTTACAGGCTCTTTAGGAAGGCCAGGCCTGGCAGGCGGGGAGGGGGAGTTGCCCTTTATGTCAGGGATAGGCTGGAGAGTATGGAACTCTGTCTGGGGACAGGTGAGCAGTCCACAGAGAGTTTGTGGGTCAGGGTTAAAGGGAATATAGCTATGGGAGACATTACTGTGGGGATCTGTTACAGACTGCCTGATCAAGGAGAACCTGTGGATGAAGCACTCTATAGACAGATAGGAAAATCTTCACACTCACAGGCCCTTGTTCTCATGGGTGACTTCAACCACCCTGACATCTGTTGGGAAGACAGTACGGCCTGGCACAAGCACTCCAAGAGGTTCCTCGATTGTGTAGAAGACAACTTCCTTCTGCAAGTAATAGAGGAGCTGACAAGGAGAGGTGCCATGCTTGACCTCGTGCTCACCAACAGGGAAGGGCTCGTTGGAAATGTGACACTCCAGGTCAGCCTTGGATGCAGCAATCATGAAATGCTCCAATTTGAGATCCACAGGACAGTGAGCAGTGAGAAGAGCGTGCAGCAAGCTCACTGCTCTGGACTTCAAAAGAGCAGACTTTGGCCTCTTCAGGAACCTGCTTAGGAAGGTTCCATGGGATCCAGCCCTAGAGGGCAGAGGGGCCCAAGACTCTTGGTTGATATTCAAGGATCACCTGCTGCAAGCTCAGGAGTGCTGCATCCCAACCAGAGGGAAGTGCAGCAGGAGGGTCAGGAGACCTCCTTGGATGGATAAGGAGCTGCTGAGGAAAATTCAATTGAAAAAAGAGGCTTATAATAAGTGGAAGCAAGGACAGGTGGCATGGGAAGAGTACAGGGATATTGTTCGAGAAGCTAGGGACCAGGTTAGGAAAGCTAAGGCCCAGTTAGAATTAAACTTGGCTTGGCTAGGGGTATTAAGGAAAACAGGAAGGGATTCTACAAGTACATAGCAAATAAAAAACAGACAAGGGAGAATGTAGGCTCCCTCAGGAAGCTCTCGGGAAAACTAGCAACATAGGTCTTGGAGAAGGCTGAGGTTCTGAATGACTTCTTTGCCTCACTCTTCACTGGCAAAGGCTCTGACCACACCACCCAAGTCTTGGAAGGCAGATGCAGGGACTGTGCGAATGAAGACCTTGCGCCCACTGTAGGAGAGGATCTGCTTCGAGACCATCTTAAAAATCTGAATGTGCACATGTACATGGGTACCAATGTAATCCATCTGTGGGTCCTGAAGGAGCTGGCAAATGAAGTTGCGAAGCCGCTGGCCATCATATTTGAGAAATCATGGCAGTCAGGGGAAGTTCCCGATGACTGGAAAAAGGGAAATATAACCCCCATTTTCAAGAAGGGGAAAATGAATGACCCGGGGAATTAGAGAGCAGTCAGTCTCACCTCTGTGAGCCTGGCAAAATCTTGGAGCAGATTCTCCTGGAAGGCATGCTAAGGCACATGAAAATCAACAAGGTGCTTGGTGACAGCCAGCATGGCTTCACTGAGGGGAAATCCTGCCTGATTTGATGGCCTTCTGTGATGGGGCTACAGAACTGATGGACAGGGGTAGAGCAGTTGATGTCGTCTTGTGTAAAGTGTTCGACACTGTCCCACATGACATCCTTGTCTCTAAACTGGAGAGACATCGATTTGATGGATGGACCACTCAGTGGATAAAGAACTGGCTGGATGGCCGCATGCAAAGAGTTGTGGTCAATGGCTCAAAGTCCGGCTGGAGACCAGTAACGAGTGGGGTCCCTCAGGGATCGGTGTTGGGACCGGTCTTGTTCAACATCTTCGTCGCTGACATGGACACTGGGATTGAGTGCGCCCTCAGCAAGTTTGCTGATGACACCAAGCTGTGTGGTTCGGGTGATACGCTGGAGGGAAGGAATGACATCCAGAGGGACGTTGACACGCTTGTGAGGTGGGCTGATGCCAACCTCGTGAAGTTTAATCGTGCCAAGTGTGAGGTCCTACACCTGGGTGGGAGCAATCCCAGGCACAGCTACAGGTTGGGCAGAGAAGAGATTCAGAGCAGCCCTGTGGAGAAGGACTTGGGGGTGTTGGTTGATGGGAAAATGAACATGAGGCGGCTTCAGTGTGCGCTTGCAGCCCAGAAAGTCAACCGTATCCTGGGCTGCATGAAAAGGAACGTGACCAGCAGGTCGAAGGAGGTGATCCTGCCCCTCTATGCTTGTGCCCCACTGCTCTTGTGAGACTTCACCTAGAGTACTGTGTTCAGTTCTGCTGTCCTCGACATAAAAAGGACATGGAACTGTTGGAACAAGTCCAGAGGAGGCCACGAGGATGATCAGGGGACTGGAGCATCTCCCGTATGAAGTTAGGCTGAGAAAGTTGGGGCTGTAAAGCCTGGAGAAGAGAAGGCTGCGTGGAGACCTCAGAGCAGCTTCCAGTATCTGAACGGGGGCCTATAGGGATGCTGGGGAGGGACTCTTCATTAGGGACTGTAGTGATGGGACAAGGGGTAATGGGTTAAAACTTAAACAGGGGAAGTTTAGGTTGGATCTCAGGAAGAAGTTCTTTCCTGTTTGGGTGGTGAGGCACTGGGATGGGTTGCCCAGGGAGATTGTGAATGCTCCATCCCTGGCAGTGTTCAAGACCAGGTTGGACAGAGACTTGGGTGATATGGTTTAGTGTGAGGTGTCCCTGCCCATGGCAGGGGGTTGGAACTGGATGATGTTAAGGTCCTTTCCAACCCTAGTGATTCTGTGATTCTGTGTTTCTATGAGGATTTGTCCCAGAGGCTGTGGAGCCTCCACCCATGGACATGTTCAGAAGCTGCCTGAATGAGGCCAGGAGCAACCTGATGTGACCATGACTAGTCACTGATGTGACTATGACCAGCAGGACATAGTTATTGTGCAGAAAGGACATCTAGGAGGTCTCTGTTCCTATGACTGGCAAATTATACACATAAACATATATGTATATGTCTGTATATATATAAAAACACAATATTAAATGCATCCTAAACTATATATTTATATATAACACAATATATTCTTGTGTTAAATGTGAAACCAACACACATGAGACTGATTTTCCTAGCCTCAGTTTAGTTGAGGTCTCAGTGATTCATAGGGTGGGGAGGGCGCAGCTGCTATGGGCTTTTCCCAGGAAGGATGGAAACCCAAGATCTAAATGGATGATCTAAACTGATCTTTTAATGCAGTTATGGAGCAATGGGATATTGTGCATGAGCCAAGTGAGTGAAATGCAAATTCTTCAACAGGTCTGTGTTTGGAACCAGGCTGCTGAGTTAAATCACAGTCAAATTGGGCTTTGCCACCTCTATTCAGGCAGCTGTAGAGCTTCACCCTTTCATTTTCCTCCTCAAGTTCTACCTTTCTCAAAGCCTTTAAGAGAAGCTCTAAGGAGTTTTCTAATTTATACCCAGAGTGGTTTGTTAAAAACAAAGGCAAGAATGTTATCAGTAGAGTTTGCTGCAGGAGAGTTGCACTTTGGTTTGAGGCAATGGGGATTAAAGAAACACAAAGCAAACATGGAAACACACCAAAACACTGAAACAACAGGGAAATCTAAGGTAATGAAGAAACTCAACCAAAAATCTTTATTTCCTATGCAAAAAGTCATTCCTGGCACAAATTGCAGCTCCCCCATATCTTGGTTGCTGTAAAATCGCAATGCCACCAGGGAAAACAATCACCACAGGGTTTCCCTACACACCCAAAACTTTCCTATTTCTTTAGCAGCTCATCACTCAAAGGTGAGAGATGTCCCTGATCCAACTGTGTTAACAAGCTCCTCTGGGAATGGATTTGGAGCTGATGGGCTGATAGGAAGGAGAAGGCTTGGCTGAGTCCTGGATGGAGATTTTCCACCTGTGGTCACTTGAGCTGTGGCATCTCCAGTGGGAAAAACACTCTTTAATCCAGGGGAAAATAACCCAAACAGGGATGTGACCCTGGCCAGCACTAAGAAATAAATCTTTATTCTTTTTTTATACTTTATTCTTTATTTATACTTTATTCTTTATCTGTTCTCTTTTATTCTTTATTTATTCTTATTCTTTAGTAAAGTTACCAGCCTGAAGCTGACTCTTACTGTTGCCAGCAGGACATGACAGTATCCACATATGCTGGCTCTGTAGATGCCCATTTCCCCTTCAAAGCTACATTTCATCTACTTCTGAACAAAATCCATTCCTTTTCCTATGTGATTTTTGTTCCTTCTTGGTACCATTGCTCTCTGTGGTCACCTCCAAGAGGTGCAAAATGGTCACAGGAGTCCCTTTAGGTATCAAAAGGCAGAAGATTTGAAATAAGTGGCTAGAAAATCATGGATCAGGATTTCTTATGCAACACCGCCACCGATTGGACGTTGCTGGGATAGTCACTCCTTTCATTTAAGATAAAACCACCTTTTTCTTACGTGCTGGGAAGCTTTGGGCAGCCAAGTGACTTGTTCTCAGAAAACTGAGAAATAATAGATAAATAAACTAAGGCCATCATGTTGCCTCTACAGTTGGCTGATCCTATGTAGACAGTTTATTTCCTGACCCTGTTAAAGCAATGTCAGATAGTTCTCTGTCACAAAACCAGCAGATAAACATCATACCAAAGATACTTCCAAACCAAAGTGTTGCCAGCCTACTGAAGACTGAAAGTCTAATGTTATAGTTGGCAAAGGAAAAGGCACTAAGGAAAAGATAACAACACTTGAATGTAAGGATCTATTTGTTACTCTACTTTCCATCACTGAAAAACTACCTCCTAATTTGCTCATGTAGGGACATGTTCTGGATGGAAAATGACTGTCAGAGCAGTGAGCACTGGCTGGGCTGTCAGATGCAGAGGGTGATGGGTTCTACTGTGCAGGAGCCTGGGGTCTGCCACAGGGGTTTGTCTCCTTTACCTGTCTAAACAGAACCAAAGGAGAACACCCTGGTGCAGGGAGCATCTCACAGTACCTGAGCAAGAGAAGCAGGGCAGGAACAGAGACATGGACCAAGTTCAACCACAGCTCCAAAGCATCAGGAAAGCTGGTGATGAGGAGGCAGATTCAAGACCAAGCCAAGTCAGGTCGAGTCAATCCCTTGTTCAGGATCAGGTGAAAAAATTGCGAGGAAGATAGATGAGAAATCCTAGATGACCACCAAAAGATTGCATAGGTATGCTGAACTCCTACTGAACTGGAAACCAGAACTGCTCTAGTAAAGCTCAATCTGCCTGTTCTGAGTTTAAATAGAGATTGGGGAAACAACAGGAAGAGGGTGGGGATGGAGCCCCAG
This sequence comes from Pezoporus wallicus, assembly GCF_028554395.1. Lineage (NCBI taxonomy): Eukaryota > Metazoa > Chordata > Aves > Psittaciformes > Psittacidae > Pezoporus > Pezoporus wallicus. The sequence continues at coordinate 6,721 of NW_026635562.1, forward strand.
CTGAGGCTGGTCAGGGGGATAAAGGCCTATTAGTTCAGCCTGGGACAAATCCTCTCTGCCTCAAAATGCCTGTTTTTCACCCTTGAATTCAGTGGAAGTCCAGAGGCACCAGCTCAGCTGTTGGACATCCAGGCACTACATGTGGGTAACCCCATTTGGGGTCGAAAACTGTCCCTCCACAGAGGGACATCAGCAGTTTCAGAGGTGGAGTCACTTCTTCATGTCCCATTTGAGGACCGTGTGCAAGATCTGGAATGTCTCTAAACCCATTTTCATTGTGTCAGTATGTTCAGACCAAAACATTTGCATGGTCCACAAGTATGTAGGACGCATCCTATGAGCTACTCATTACTGCTGCTGTGCAGCTGTGCTCAGGCATGGCTCACCCACTCCATGACTCTCAGATGCTCAAGCACCACAATGCCTTTCAGAGCTGATTTCATACCCTTTGCTTTTCCTTCTCTTTCTTTTCCTCTGGGAAAGCATGAGCAGCCCTGGAGGCTTCCTCCCAGCAGAGCACATGCAACTGTATTTACAGCCCCAGCACCACAAGCTGGGCTCTTGGTGTCTGGCAGGAGCTCACCTCTCTTCACATCAGGTGCAACAGAGGTGATGCTGGCACGTAGATGTTCTCTGCTGCGTTGGGGATAAATCCTTGGCACCCATCACTCGGTGGCAGAAGGAAGTCACAGGAGGTAACACCAACACAAAGCAGAGCCTCACCTGCACTTAGGCAGTGGGCTTGTGTCTGCATGTCCTTGTGTAATCTGTGGTAAAGCTGTGTCAGAAAGCAACCTTACCAATGTGGGTTTTCTTTATAATAATATGGAGCAACATCTGATGCAGGTTGTGTTTCTTTTGCAAAGGCAGCTTAAGCCAGATACATTGATTTATTCAAGAGTTAAATGAGGATGAATCTTACTCTGTTATACAGAAATGCAACAGTTCAGACTGTCAGCAGAATATAGTCACTAACAAATCAGCCTTTAGAATCAGCTTGTTATAACAGCAACTGTTTTTTAAAGCAAGAAACTGAATGCCCATAGGTTTAGGATGCTTTATCATGCTGGAGCTCAGGAAGGTATAAATCATGAGTTTAACAAAGTCAATGTTATTTGTTGTTAGTGATCTCAAATAGTTTGTTAAATGTGATTTGGTGACTGGAATGACAATCAAAAGCCAAAGAAAAGTGTCTGGAAGTCATGCATGTGTAAGCTGGGCTTTCACTGAGACTGAGAAATCCTCTTGCTTCACGTTTACGTGCAATCCTATGAGGATCCTCTGAGGTGTCTTCTGACACAAATTTCCTTCAAACTGAAAGTGAATAAAGATCTGATTCTTTGCTGAAACCTGAAAACACACCTGCTTGTCTAAAGCCAGTGTTAATTGTACCAGCATAGAAAAATAAAAATGCCATTTACTGCTTCAATGAACTACCTGTTCTTTTCTGATTACCTCATCTGAAAAACATAATATATGCATATAATTTTGGTTAGAAAATATATTAGAATAATCTAATGTGTGGCAGGTATAGTGGTCATTGATTGGAGATAGATGTGGTCCAGATTTGAATCTCCATTTTTGATCAGTTTGATGTTTCTCTTCCTTTTGCCTCAGCAGGGACCACCTGGTCATGGGAGGAAATCACACACAGACTGAATTCATTCTCTTGGGAATTACAGACAGCCCATGTCTGCAGACCCCTCTTTTTGTCTTGTTTCTATTGATTTACATTGTCACTCAGGTGGGGAATGTTGGGATTATCATCTTGGTTCTGGTGTCTCCCAGCCTCCACACCCCCATGTACTTCTTCCTCACCCATTTTGCCTTCACTGACATCTGCTATTCCACAGTCATCTCCCCCAGGATGCTGGCAGACCTGTTATCAGAGGACAAAACCATTTCTTTCACTGGCTGCATGATGCAGTTCCTCACCTTTGCTTTTTTTAGTACTATTGAGTGTCACCTCCTGGCCATGATGGCCTACGACCGGCACGTTGCTATCTGCCAGCCCCTGCTTTATGTGACCATCATCTCCAGCCGCATCTGCTGGCAACTGATAGCATCATCCTACCTATTCGCCTTCCTCAGTGCCATCATCTACACATGGTGTGTGTTTGGAGGTTCCTTCTGTGGTCCCAACAGCATGGACCACTTCTTCTGCGACGAAGTTCCTGTGCTGAAGCTCATGTGCTCTGACACTCACAGCAGTGAGATGCTCATCTTTGCTTTCATCACCATCAATGTGGTGGGCACAAGCATGATCATTTTTCTCTCCTACATGTCTATCATCCGCACCATGCTGAGGATGTGCTCAGCACAGAGCAGGGCCAGAGCCTTCCACACCTGTGCCTCCCATTTGGTGGCTGTTTCTATGTACTTTGGGACAGGATTCTTCATGTACCTACAACCTCCTTCTAGCCACAGGAGCCTGGATAAGGTGGCCTCCATCATCTATACCATCATCACCCCCATGCTTAACCCATTCATCTACAGCCTGAGGAACAGGGAGGTGAAGGGGGCTCTGGTGAAGTGCAGGAGCAGGCTCTTCAACCACTGGCAACATAAGAAAGTTCTATCATCTAGCACAGGCACAGTTCATGTCAACTGAGAAAGCCTATGGTACACTAAAACATTTTTTTCCAATACTCCCCATGATTTGATGTAGATTCTTCCACAGTTCCTGCACAAAAGTCAATGACAGTATTGAATGAGAAACAGACCCCCAAAATCACACTGTTCTTGGAAGAAAACCAGGAGGAGACTAAGTCTCAAATTTCAATTCACTTCTCAGTCACCAGCCTGTGGGAAGAAATCACCCTCAATTATCCCAGTCCTCTTTTCCTCACAGGAAACACCAATCAGCTTTACCCAGTTATAGCTTTTGTCACTGATAAAGATGTCTTTTTCTTGCAAGATTCTTGCCCTGGTCCCTCAGCTCCCATAAAATTCCTTACTCTTACCTCTGAGCTCTTTATTAAAGCTGCTGGGGTGGGAGGGAAGAGGAAGTGTAGTTTTACATTTGCTTGCTGAAAAAAGTAAGGGAAAAGGCCTAAAAAGATTCATTGCATTTGTTTGTGCCTTTCAAAGAGAAGAAGCAGGTAAGGATCAAGGTCTCAAGCTGCACCTTTGAATGTCAAGGGGAATCCCTCTCCTGTTTGCAGCTTCACAAGCAATTTCACTTAAAGGAAGACAATGTAGATAACATAATTTGTAATACAGGATGATGAACTGTGCTGAGACCACCCAGTGTTAAGGACAATTTGGGCACATCAAGGGCTCCTCCCATTCATTTTAAATGGTGTTTTACATTCATCTGAAGTGCCATTTACTTAGATGGTGATATAAATGGAATTCCAGCTGGTGATAATCACCCACATCCCATGTCCATGCCAAGACCATGCTTAAGCACAACAGGAAACCAAACTGTGGATTTCTTATAAAAGTTAGGAATGTGGCTAGTTTCCCTAGATGAAAGAGTAAACTGAACACAGAATCAATGGTAACTGAGAGCTGCCTGCCTCTCAAAGAAGCCAAAACACACCGGTGTGGGAAAATCTCTTTCTCTTACCTGTTTTGAGTGGAAATCAACTTATATTTATCAAGTATGTGGGTGGTGAACAGTGTGTGCTCTGTCAAACAACATCTAGATGGGAGATGCTGTCTTAGGTCTGGGGAAAGTGGCTTCAATATTTGTGAATGAGTGAGCCAGAATCGATGCCATTAATTGCTAAAGAGCTTGGTAGCACAGAGACCTTTGCTATTAGGTATGTGGCCCGTATAGACCTGAGCATTTAAGACTGTCTTCTTACATATATAGAACCTATATATCCATAAAATATATAGACTCTTTGGATAAGTTATCTTGCTTTATCAGTTAGATAAGAGAGCTGACAGAAATTACAAAGCAGGGCCTAACATCAATGAGAGAAATGCATCTTTCATCTTAAAATAATCTACTTCATTAAATAATACCATTACAATGCCTGTACTTCATTAGAAAAAAGAAGAAGCCCCTGAAAATAAGATGAGGTCATAATGTAGGTTTGAAGCTATCACCTGGAGATGCTGGCAGCTTTGGAAGATATTTTTGACAGGGCTAGCAAGGAGCCTGGTGGTAATGTCAAGTGTAGATGGGAAAAGACCTACACACAGGGGAAAAAAAAACAACCCAGTAAGGTCAATAAAAGAGTGTAGATAAATCAGATTGTCTGTGGTCTTGTTGCACAAACCAGTCACAGGGAGAAAGCAAGACTTAGAAATGGTTCCAAAGCAAGCCTGGAAGCCTAAGAAAGAGGCTGGGGAAGCCAAAGTCCTTGGTATCACTGAAGCTCTGGTGTCCTCTGTCACAAAACCAGCAGATGAACATCGTGCCAAAGCTACATCCAAACCAAAGTGTTGCCAATCTGCTGAAGAATGAAAGTCTAATGCTGTACTTGGTAAACGAGAAAGCACTAAGGAAAAGATAATAACAATTGAAAATAAGCTTCAATTTATTACTCTACTCACCTCACTGAAAAGACTGTCTCCTAATTTCCCATGTAGGGACATGCTCTGGATGGAGAGGGACTGCCAGAGCAGTGAGCACTGGCTGGGCTGTTGGGGTGCAGAGGGTGATGGGTTCTGCTCTGCAGGAGCCTGGGGACTGCCACAGGGCTTTGACTTTTGAATCTCTATCAACAGAGCCAAAGAAGGGCACCACAGTGTGCAGGGACCATCCCACGGTACCTGAGCAAGAGAAGTAGGGCAGCAAAAGAAGACTTGGGTTAAGTTCAGCCAAGATTAGAGTGCATCAGGCAAGCAGGTGATTATGAGGCAGATCCAGGACCAAGCCTAGTGAGGTCAAGTCAATCCCTTGTTCAGGAACAGGTCCAAAAAATGCTAGGAAGATAAATGAGAAAGCCAAAATCACCATCAAAGAATTGCAAAGGTGTGCAGAACTCCTGCTAAAGTTCAAAACAAAACTCATCTAAAAAACCTCAATCTTCCTGAGCTTTGATAGAGATGGGGGACAAATAGGAAAAGGGTGGGGATGGAACCCCAGCTGAGGCTGCTCAGGGGGATAAAAGCCTATTAGTTAAAGCTGGGACAATTCATCACTGTGTGAAAATACCCATTTCTCACCCTTGAATATAGTGTAAGCCCAGAGGCACCAGCTCAGCTGTTCGACATCCAGGCACTGCATGTGGATAACTCCACTGGGAATGGAAAACTGGGCTCTCAAGTGTCTACAGATGGACATCAGCAGCTCCAGAGATGGAGTCACTTGTGCTTTATGTCCCATTTGGGGACACTCTACAAGATCTGATATGTCTCTAAACCCATTTTTGATTCCATTGCCAATGTCAAAACAAAACCTTTGAATGATCCACAAGGAAACCAAAAGGAGAGGAACCTCATACTTCATTTCACTTCATAGTTAGCAGCCTGTAGGAAGAAATTACCCTCAATTATCCCAGGCCTCTTTTCCTCACAGAAAACACCAATCAGCTTTATTCAGTTATAGCTTTTGTCACTGATAAATATCTATTTTTCTTGCAAGATTCTTGACCTTGTCCCTCAGCTCCAATAAAATTCCTCCCTCTTACCTGTGAGCTCTTTATTAAAGCTGCTGGGGTGGGAGGGAAGAGGAAGTGTAGTTTTACATTTGCTTGTTAAAAAAGAGTCACAGAAAAGGTTTCAAAAGATTCATTGCATTTGTTTGTGCCTTTCAAGGAACAGAAGCTGGTGGGAATAAAGATCTCAAACTGCGTCTTTGAATATCAAGGGGAATCCCTCCCCAGGCTGCAGCTTCATAGGAGATTTCATTTAAAGGAAAAAGTTATAGACAATATAATTCATAATAGAGGATGATGAACTGTGCTGAGACCACCCAGTGTTAGGGACATTTTGGGCACATCAAGATCTCCTCCCATTCATTTTAAGAGGTGTTTTACATTCATCTGAAATAACCTTTTACCTAAATGGTGAGAGAAATGGAATTCCACTTGGAGATAAGCACCCATATCAGATGTCCATGCCCTACTCATGCTCAAGCACACCGTGAAAACCAAATTGTCTATTTCACATTAGAATTAACTTTGTCGGAAGCTTTCATAAATGAAAGAACAAAGAACTGATAGTAAGTGAGAGCTGTCTGGGTCTCAATAAAGCCAAAACACACTGATGGGGGAAAGTATCTTTCCCTTACCTGCTGTGAGTGGCAATTAACTTATATTGGGAAAGTATATGGATGGTGAACAGAATTTTTATGTGCTCAGAAAAACAACAGTATGAAAGCATACACTGTCATAGGTGTGGGGGCAACGTGGCTTTGACCTGCAGTCAATGAAGGAGCCAGAATTTGTATCATTAAATGCTAAAGGGCTTGGCACCTTGGATATCAGAGGGCTTCCTTCAAAATCTTCACCATATCTTATTTTCTTCCATTTTGTTGGATATTTTGGCTTACACTATACATATAGAATCATAGAGCCACAGAAAGCCCAGGCTGGGCCTCAAAAGATCCTCTGGTCTGAGCTTCTGTAGAAACAGGAGTCTAGATGTGCAGTCTCATGTGTAGGGCTCATCACTGTCTGATGAATTATCCCACTCTGGTGTCCTTATTTCCTCTTGGGTTTAAGAAAGCTTCCAAAGCAGAGACAACTGAAATGGTCAAACATTTACCCAGACTGGATGCTACTTCACTCATAGAGGACTGGATTGCCATAGTCCTGTGTGGAGGAAACTGCTCAGTGAGTTAGCAATAGAAACCTCAGTTTAACATGCCGGGGAGGCAGCATGGTGAATTCCAGCAACACAAGAAACAGGCTTGAGGTTTTGGAAATGCATTTTCTACTGAGAGCATCATCATATGAATTCTGTTTCAATCTTTGCAGAGAAGGGATCTATAAAATGCAGCCACCCCTGGCTGTAGACACAAACTTCCCACGTCAAATACATGATGGGGGTCTTCTGCATAAATGGTTCTGATACCTCAAATAGCAAGCACCTTTTGGGCAGGAAGAGCTGGACATGGGTCTCTTTGCCCTGTGCTTCAGGTGCTGTTAGATCAGCCTAAATGTTTTGGAGAAAGATATTGTTTTTTGTGGAGATGATTCAAAACCTGGCCTCTATTGACATGAACATTAAAGATGATATTCATATGACAGCCTTGTTAACCTAACAATTAGTTAGCAATTCTCATCTTTAGATACCATATAGTCCCTTCAGTTCATCCAGTCCCAACCCCCTGCCACAGGCAGGGTCACCTTTCGCTAGAGCAGCTTGCTCCAAGCCCCTGTGTCCAACCTGGCCTTGAACACTGCCAGGGATGGAGCATTTACCACTGCTTTGGGTAACCAGAAGTCATGAAGTAACGTGTGTCTGGTCCTGAGCTGTCCCAGTTATTTCTTCACTATGATGACTGCACCACACAGACATAATTCCATCGTCCTAGACCATTATCCCAGTGAAACATTCACATGAGCATGGGTAGGTGGATAAGATTGGATGAACCATGTCAGGAAGCATAAAGGCATCTGGGACAGAGTTCAGTTGCCTGAACATTGACTATTAACACCCTGGAGATGCCCCTGGGGCTCACTCTGAGCTTTCAGATGTTGCTCCAGAATGACCCAACCCTTCTGAAGGTTGCAGGATGTACATGTCAAGTGCTTGCCAAGGTCCTGGGCACTTCAGGACAGAGGAAATGGCACCACATTTCTATATAAGGGAGACCAAACCTGACCTGTGGCATTTCATTGCATCTGACTCCTTCCCTGCAACTTAAGTGACAGTTTCCACCACCAGTTATAGGAAAACATGCAAAAAAAGTGGTTTCTTAGTCCTTCAATTATCTTATATTTTTTCCCCCTTTATAAAGTTTTAGTCCAACTGAAAAGACAACTAAATTAACTCTTTCGAGACTGTTGGGAGGAGGGATTAGGAGTTCTGAAGTAGTTTCACATTCTTCAAATTTAGATGAATAAAAGTTGAGTCACTAAATCACAGTTTTGTGTCTCCATCTGTGCTCAGTGAAGGTGTGTTTCTGTATCTCTAGTATTTGTTCAGATAAAAAGAGCAGTTTCAAGAGTTCAAGTTTTAACACACACACAGACCTCTCTCCCCTCACTGTGTTTCCATCCCCATCAGAGGCTGGGGTCAGGCTGCATGAACTGGGCTCCTTTTAGACTCATTGAATCAACCAGGTTGGAAAAGCCCTTCAAGATCATCCAGTCCAACCATTCCCAGCCCTGCCAAGGCCACCACTAAACCATGGCACTGAGGGACACATCTACACAGTGTGTAAACACTTGCAGGGATGACGACTGCAGCCCTGCCCTGGGCAGCCTGTTCCAATGCCTGAGCACCCTTTGGGGCAGGAATTGTTCCTCAGCTCCAACTAAACCTGCCCTCGTGCATCTTGAGGCCGTTTCCTCTTGTCCTGTCTTTTGGATTAAAACAAACTGAAAATAGGTTTGAGGGGGCAGCTGATGCAGTTTGACCTCCAGGAGGCCTTCAGATCCTGACTGGAATTAGTTTAATCCAGAGAAAGCTATTCTGACATGCATACACAAGTCCTTCTGATGTTCAGACCTGCTCTGGACCACATGCATTCTCACCAGCTGTCCTAGGATGTGATAAAACATCCTTTTATTCCAAACCACCCTAGAAGGGACCTGACTATCTCATAACTAGACAATGAATTTTAGATGTTGAGTCAGATGACCCATGCTTATTCTCCAATCCCAAATTCATAATGGTAGGAAAATCACATTTATGAAAGCCAGGAAGACATGGAGGATGGATGTAGTGCACTTCAAATTGCCTCAGTTTAACAGTTTAAGAACATTTTTAACAGGTAAAGAACTAAAGAGAGACACAAATAAATCCATCCCAAGACAACTAATAACAAGAAATTCAATGTATGAGATGTCCTTGAGGAAGCTGAAAAGTGAAGAGAAATGCAATGAGCCTCTCCAGCTCCCTTTATTAGGGGTCAAAAGCAGGAAGGGACAAAGCACCCCATTAGCAAGAACCACATGATCTGCACATGTCATGAAGACAGGGATGTGTCTTTAAAGAGAGAGTAGGACCAAGCTTGCATGGGCACAGAAAGCCCTCCAGCAGGCCCAAAATCCAGGCTTTCACAATACAAGCACTCACAGCTATTTCCATCACAAGTGATGCTGCTCACTTTGCCAAAGCAAGAATTGGTCCTTGGGGACCAAGCACCCTTCCAGGAGTCATCAGCTTTAACAAGACCTTCTGGGGTTTACCAAGGAAGTTTTCTCATCACCACAAAAGCTTCTCAGAAAACTTGGATGTGACTTCCCTCATTCTTCATAACAAGCCATCAGAGATTAATTAGCTGGGGATAACAAGAAAGAAACTTTCTTCTTTGTTAACAACAAAGTTCACTTCTACAGCTGCCTTGCTTGACAGAGATGGCTCATGTCCAAAGCCAGTGAGCTGGAGGGTCAGTGTGTTGGCATGTTTGTGTATTAAGGACAATTTCATGGGCCTGGATCATAGAATCCCAGCCTGGTTTGTGTTGGAAGGGACCTTAAAGCTCATCCAGCTCCAAACCCAACCCCTTCCACTGGAGCAGCTTGCTCCAAGCCCCTGTGTCCAACCTGCCCTTGAACACTGCCAGGGATGGGGCAGCCACAGCTTCTCTGGGCACCCTGTGCCAGCGCCTCAGCACCCTCCCAGGGAAGAGCTTCTGCCTAAGAGCTCATCTCAGTCTCCCCTCAGGCAGGTTAAAGCCATTCCCCTTGGCCTGTTCCTGCAGGCACCTGTCCTAAGCCCCTCTCCATGTTTCCTGAAACCACTTTAGGCACAGGTTTAAGGGGAAAAGTTCCTTTCTGATGGCTCTAAAAAGAGCAAACCAACACTAGTATCTTCTAGGCAATAATTTCCTATCCATCCATGCAGAATTTAAACCCCTCGTCAAGAAGTTAATATCTGCTATTAGCAACCTTTATAAAAGCAAACACACAGCCAGGACACTGCCGACATCCATTTTGCTTTCCTATTCTGTCCAGGAAGTGATTTATGCATGCTGAGCTTTGAGGCTCTACTGCATTAGACATTATTGACCAAGAGAAATGATTGAGGACAGGTTGGATGGTGATTGCAGCAACCTGCTCTACTGGAAGGTGTTTCTGCCTGTGGCAGAACTGGGCGAGCTTTAAGCTCCCTTCCAACCCAAACCATTTCATGGTTGTATGAAAAGCTGCTGGCACCTCCTCACTTTTGAGTGGGGTTCCTGAAGGACCCCAACACATCAGCACAGTGAGCTGATGTTTCCCATTACTTCAACTGACTCTTCAGGCTATGGCCTGTGTTTGCTCTGAACACAACCCACATTGTAGCTGTGTCTGCCCAGCACCCTTCACTGCAAAGGCAGCAGAACCATCCACTTTTTCCAGAAGAAATCCCTGATATGGATGTTTAAAATAGAGCCAAGCTGAATCAAAGCCTCCAGATGCATCCTTGTCTCCATAAGGGGAACCTTCTGTGATCTAAAGGAGGCTTCTAGAGGAAT
>NW_026635563.1:0-1755 GCF_028554395.1 Pezoporus wallicus
CCAAAACCACCCTATGGATTCCCCCATGCACCCAAAACCCTCTCAAGGACCCCCCCGAATCCATCCTGCAGCCCGGTTTCCCCCCCTGCAACCCAAAACTGCCCTGGGCCCTCCCCCATGATCTTTTCCTCCCCACTCCTGAACCCCAGAACCCTTTAGGGACCCCCTCTATACTTTAAACCCCCCTGGGTTTCCTTCTGAAGTGGGTGCTGGGCTCATAGGGGTCCTTAAAGCCCCCCCAGATTCTCCCTAAACCCAGTGCTGAGACCTTTTGGGGTGCCCCCGACCCCTCCATGGTCCCTGCAGCCCTTTTGGGGTCCCCAACCCCCCCCTCCCCCCAAAAATGGGATCTGGACCCCTTTGGGCCCCCAAAACTCCCCTCAGCGTTTGGCTTTGCCCCCCCCCCCCCTTGCCCCCCAGGTTGATGCTGGAGGCCACGGGGCTCTCAGGGGCTCGGGGGGCCCAGATCCAGCAGGGCCCAGAGCTATGGGGCAGCCCCATGGACTCCCCAGAAACTGCCCTGGGGCCACTGAGGAGGCAGCTGCAGGAGGGGAAGCAGCGGCTGGTGGGTGCCAACGGGGGAATATGGGGATTTGGGGGGTCCTGATGGGCTTGGGGGGGTCTGGGAAGTGGAATTTGATGGTTATGGGGAGGGGTTGGGGTCCCTAAAGGGTCCCAGCGCCGCTTTTTGGGAGGGATGAGGGATATGTGGGGGTCCTGGAGGGGATTTTGGGGTGGTTTGGGCTGGATTTGGGGTATTTTAGGCTGGTTTGGTCTGGTTTTGGGGTGCTGACGTGCCACCCCCCAGTGCAAAGGGCCGTGTCCCTGTTCTCCCTCACGGAACCGGTGCTGAGCCCTGACCCCCCCCTACCCCCAGAGAGGCCGCGGGGGTCGCCCCCCCCATCAGGTACAGGGACCCCCCTATATGGAGACCCCCCCCATGTCCCCCTTGTATGTGGGGCTGGGACCCCCACATGTGGGTCTGGGATCCCCCCCCAATATGGGGACGCCCCAGTGCACCCCCCCATTCCCCTTTGTCCCCCCCCCCCCCCCCCCCCCCCAGCCTTGGACCTACCCCAGAAGGTGTCGCAGCTCGAGGCCAGGCTAAAGCAGCTCCACAGCGACCTCCAGAAGGTTCCATTTTGGGGGGGTTGGGGTGATTTGGGGCTGTTTTGGGTTCTCACTGGGTGCCACCCATAGGAGAAGCAGGACAAGGTGGCCTTGGGGTGGTTTGGGAGTGTTTTGGGAGTGGTTTTGGGTGTTTTAGGGTGGTTTTCACCGGTTTTCTGCCTGTTTTGGGGCTCTGACCCCGTGTCCCATAGGAGAAGCAGGACAAGGTGATTTTGGGGTTGTTTTAGGGTGGTTTGGGGGTGGTTTTGAATGGTTTGGGGTTGTTTTTGTCCTGTTCTAGGGCTGTTTTGGGGCTCTGACCCTGTGTCCCACAGGAGAAGCAGGACAAGGTGGTTTTCGGGTTGTTTGGGGGTGTTTTGGGGCTGGCTTGGGGTTCTGACCCTGTATCTCATAGGAGAAGCAGGACAAGGTGGTTTTGGAGTGGTTTTCTCCTGTTTTGGTTTTTTTTGGGGGTCTTTTTGGGGGCTTTGACCCTGTATCCCATAGGAGAAGCAGGATAAGGTGGTTTTGATGTGGTTTGGGGGGGTGGTTTGGGAGTGGTTTTGTGTGTTTTAGGTTGTTTTTGTCCTGTTTTGGGGCTGTTTTGGGGATTTTGGACTGTTTTTGTCCTGTTTTGAAGCTGTT
>NW_026635564.1:0-1756 GCF_028554395.1 Pezoporus wallicus
GGCTTGCCTTGCCTTGCCTGGCTTTGCCTTGCCTTGCCTTGCCTGGCATGGCCTGTCCTGGCCTTCCCTTGCCTTGCCTTGCCTGGCCTTTCCTGGCCTAGCCTGGCCTGGACATGCCTTGCCTTGCCTAGCATTGCCTTGCCTGGCTTTGCATTGCCTTGCCTGGCCTTGCATTGCCTTGTCTTTCCTTCCATTTCCTTGCCTTGCCTGGCCTGGCCTGGCCTTGCCTGGCCTTGCCTTGCCTTGCCTTACCTTCAGTTTCCTTGCCTTGTCTTGCCTTGCCATTTCTTGCCTTGCCTTGCCTTGCCTTCCCTAGCCTTGCATTGCCTTCCCTTGCTTTGCCTTCCTTTGTCTTGCATTGCCTTGCCTTGCCTGGCCTTGCTTGACACAGATCTCTTGCTGTGCCATGTGCAGATGGGCTCTACCATCTTGTTCTGACTTTCCGTGGTCACTGGAATGGCTTTCATTATTAAAAAAAGTATTTCATTTTCTACTTCCCTGTGTTCCAGGAGAAACAGCAACAAGGGCCTCCCCTTGTGCCACAGCTTGTGACACTGTGCAAGACGTGACAAGAAAAACAGATGGGCTGGTACTTGTGGAGAAGCCTGTGGGCTGTAGAGCTTCATCAGGGACAAGGACAGGTTTCTGTGTAAGCACTGACTCAGTTCAGCCCAGCTGTGCTGTAGTGAAGAGCAGCACCCCTCGCTGCCCTGTGCAGACTCGGGGCTGGGGTTCATTCTCCCCACTCCTTCTCTCCTGCCTCCTTTGTCTGCAGTGAAACAGAAACTGTGTTCTCTGAAGAAATTCTTTCCGGTGAGGGTGGTGAGACACTGGAATGTGTTTCCCAGAGAAGTCCCCCATGCCTCTTGTGAAACTGTTTAGGATTGCGGAAAGAATCACTTCCACAGACGCCGGCAGAAGTTATTTTAATGTGAATTTCTAAAAGCAGGATTCCTCAGGATTTGGTGGCGAGGCCCCACTGCACCATCTACAAAAAGAGATTGTGTCAGACTTGGCAAGGATTTATCCAGGACTGGATTCAAGTGATTTATATAGCATTGAACTGAAATCATGTGTATAGAAACTGCAGTCTCAGGCCTGGTATTCATCTAAAGGATCACAAATGCCAGCTAGCACAAGTTTGCATTTCTAAACTCAATCACAGGATTTCTAACAGCACTTGATCACTGAAGCTAATATACACGCACTTGCAATTAAATATCCAACCTAACACAACACACTGAGATGGAGCTAGATGGCTGTGCACAGATCGAGATGCATTCCACCCCGTAAATAAAGTCAGTCCATCTTTCTCAGAGTGCTGTGCTCACCTCTTGCTGCTGTGCCAACAGAGTAGTACTGAATTCCAGGTACAAATTGAGGGTGATGTTTGGTTGCTTTACTCAGTTGTTAAGAATTTCCTAAATGGGTTTAAGTACAATTATATATATGGACAGGTTTCTGCATCAACATAACTTGTTCAGCTGATTTCTATGCTCTAATGTATAGCAGAATGTTTAACAACAAACAGAATAGGACATAAATTAGTGAAATTAAGGTAGGATGTAAAATTCAACTTTAAAGCCCCCGATGATGTTGGTGACCATCCAACCAGGGTATCCTACCAGAGATGTTCTCATGCTCAGTGTGTGGACTTCCCAGAGATAGGTTAATGGTTGGACTTGATGTTCTCAAAGGGCCATTTTCAAATTAATTGATTGATTGTAGGAAACAAAAATTTTTAGCCTTAAATCTT
>NW_026635565.1:0-1743 GCF_028554395.1 Pezoporus wallicus
GCTAAGAGGAGGAAATCAGTTGCTGCCCTATTTTGCAAAGTCGCGTGCTTAATAGAATCAACATCAGTGAGTAATGCAGAGAGAGCGGATGCTGTAGCAATAGTTTGTTTAATGAGCCAACATCCTGACTTATTTAATGTTGCTAAAGCTTGAGCACTAGCTGCTCCAGGAGCTAAGAACAAAACAGCTGCAGAAGTAAACTGGACACTGTTAACAGTCAAGGAGTTTGCTGTATCATTACCCCTCTTTTCTTAAGTCAAAGTCGCTCACCCTGCTTTGCGTGGCTACAAATGCCGGCCTGCTCCGCAGCAGCTACAGGTGCCTGCCTGCTTCAGCAGCAGCCATAAATACCTGCCGGCAACCGCACTTTTGCATTAACCCTTTCTTGCCCGAAATGTTAAACTGCTACCCGTTAAAAACTTTTACAGGAACCCAACAACAAGAAGTACACAGAACACCCTCTGCCCTCAACACACACACACACACACGTATGGGATCCCACAAGCACACTCCACACAACTACAAGATTTGAAGCACAAAATCCAGACAATCATTACTCCCACTACACAGTCCCACGTACAGAACGTGGCACAAGGACCCTGTGGAGACTATCAGGAAACCAGCTCCAAGAAGCATCATCGCAGTGTGAGGTGGCAGGCTCAGCCATAGCGGGTGTCCGCACAGAGGCTCTGCCTCCCCCACATCGCATGAGGCTTGGGCTTTTATACTGACCAAAATGAACACTCATTCTGACACAGGTGGCCAGCCTGTGTCTGATGAACGTGCACAGGCTCCTTCTTGAGGTCAATAAGGTATGGGTCCAAAGGATCATCTTCGTCTCTGTCCTCAGTCTTTGCAGCCGCAAAGTGGGGGGGAGAGGGCACTGGGCTCCATGATCTCACTTTTTGACTTTAATGTCTCAAAAATAGTTCTCCAAATTTTTCACAGTGTCATTGCCTTTTGTGGCTGCGTCCCACAATTTAACTCCTGCACCATCCCACAAAGAGACCTCAAATACGGTAGACTCCTCAATCTCTGGATAATGAGTCTTCGACCATTTCAACATTAAATTTAAGTCTGTCTCTTTAAAGGTTGCTCCCTTCACCTTAAGGACTGAAAACATCCATAAAACAGAGGCTTCTTCCTTAACAATTTTTCCCAAGACCAAGCTCAAAGGCTTCATTAACCCCCTGGATCAGCACTTTCTTTACTCCACAGCAATAGTCTTTTTTGACAGATTATCGTCATACTCTATCCCTCTAGCAGAGAGGATATGCTGGAAGGGCTTAAGGATGGCCGTTTCTTCTTTACTTAATTGATTCCCCATCCTAACCCTCTTCCAGACCCGTCGGCTGTTACCTTATTTGCATTGCGCAGTGCTTTCCGGCCTCACAAGGCTCCGTTCCAAGGCATCTACCTCCCGATCCTGGTCCTGCCTGATCGAACCCAGCCGACATCCCTGGGCTCCGCGTTCTCCACTTTCTTCGGTGACAGGAGCTTTAATTCCTTCAGTTACAATATGAAAAATAGGGGGGTGCCCCAAGTTGAGAGTCAATTGCTGCAGAAAAATTATGGACTCAGTCAGAGATCAATGTGAACAGACAAAAGCCATTTATCATAGAGTATCAATCCTTTTTATACTGTTTCTCTGCCTCGGCTTACAATAGCTTGCTGTATTATAATCGGATGCATTTTCTTGTAACACACCACAACTACGGTTACATCACCAATAGCTCACTGCAG
>NW_026635566.1:0-1793 GCF_028554395.1 Pezoporus wallicus
GTTAGGGTTAGGGTAGGGTTAGGGTTAGGGGTAGGGTTAGGGTTAGGGTTAGGGTTGGGTTAGGGTTAGGGTTAGGGTTAGGGTTAGGGTTAGGGTTGCCGTATGCTCCCACAGTCGAAGAGCCAGGAGGGAAAGCATGGGCTGGGCATCTTCAGGACACAGTTAGCTTTGCAACGGTGTCACCATCATTGCTGTCGCTCCTCGGTTTCATACTTAAAAGTCCATTTGAGTGCAACCTCTCCGAAGCTTGTTCTCGGCTGCCCAGGGGCAGAACGTTTAGTGCACGAACGTCTGGCTTCTGCTCCCAGATCCGAAGAGCCAGGAGGGAAAGCATGCGCTGGGCATCTTCAGCACACAGTCAGCTTTGCAACGGTGTCACCATCATTGCTGTCGCTCCTCGCTTTCATACCTAGAGGTCCATTTGAATGCACCCTCTTCAGAGCTTGCTCTCGGCTGCCCAGCAGCACAGTGAGTAGAGCACGAACGGTTGTCGTCTGCTCCCACAGTCGAAGAGCCAGGAGGGAAAGCATGTGCTGCGCATCTTCAGCACACAGTCAGCTTTGCAATGCTGTCACCATTATTGCTGTCACTCCTCGGTTTCATACCTAAAAGTACATTTGAATGCAACCTCTCCAAAGCTGCTTCTCAGCTGCCCAGTAGCTCAGCGATTAGTGCACGAACGTCTGGCCTCTGCTCCCAGAGCCGAAGAGCCAGGAGGGAAAGCATGTGCTGGGCATCTTCAGCACACAGTCAGCTTTGCAACGGTGTCACCATCATTGCTGTCGCTCCTCGCTTTCATACCTAAAGGTCCATTTGAAAGCACCCTCTTCGGAGCTTGCTCTCGGCTGCCCAGCAGCACAGTGAGTAGAGCACGAACGGTTGCCGTCTGCTCCCACAGTCGAAGAGCCAGGAGGGAAAGTATGTGCTGGGCATCTTCAGCACACAGTCAGCTTTGCAACGGTGTCACCATCATTGCTGTCGCTCCTCACTTTCATACCTAAAGGTCCATTTGAATGCAACCTCTCTGGAGCTTGCTCTCGGCTGCCCAGCAGCACAGTGAGTAGAGCACGAACGTCTGGCCTCTGCTCCCAGGGCCGAAGAGCCAGGAGGGAAAGCATGTGCTGGGCATCTTCAGCACACAGTCAGCTTTGCAATGCTGTCACCATCATTGCTGTCGCTCCTCGGTTTCATACCTAAAAGTCCACTAGAATGCAACCTCTACGGAGCTTGCTCTGAGCTGCCAAGTAGCACAGCGATTAGAGCACGAACGTTTGGCCTCTGCTCCCAGAGCCGAAGAGCCAGGAGGGAAAGCATGTGCTGGGCATCTTCAGCACACAGTCAGCTTTGCAACGGTGTCACCATCATTGCTGTCGCTCCTCGCTTTCATACCTAAAGGTCCATTTGAATGCAACCTCTCCGAAGCTTGTTCTCGGCTGCCCAGCTGCACAGTGATTAGAGCACGAACAGTCTGGCGTCTGCTCCCAGATCGAAGAGCCAGGAGGGAAAGCATGGCTGGGCATCTTCAGCACACAGTCAGCTTTAGGTGTCACCATCATTGCTGTCGCTTAGGCTTTCATACCTAAAGGTCCATTTGAATGCACCCTCTTCGGAGCTTGCTCTCGGCTGCCCAGCTGCACAGTGAGTAGAGCACGAACAGTTGCCGTCTGCTCCCACAATCGAAGGTTAGTTAGGGTTAGGGAAAGGGTTAGGGTTAGGGTTAGGGTTAGGGTTAGGGTTAGGGTTAGGGTTAGGGTTAGGGGTTAGGGTTAGGGTTAGGGTTAGGGTTGGGGTTA
>NW_026635567.1:0-1723 GCF_028554395.1 Pezoporus wallicus
TAAGGACCCCATGGACCCCCCCATCCCCATAAGGACCCCATGGACCCCCCATCCCCATAAGGACCCCATGGACCCCCCCATCCCCATAAGGACCCCATGGACCCCCCCCATCCCCATAAGGACCCCATGGACCCCCCCATCCCCATAAGGACCCCATGGACCCCCCATCCCCATAAGGACCCCATGGACCCCCCCATCCCCATAAGGACCCCATGGACCCCCCATCCCCATAAGGACCCCATGGACCCCCCATCCCCATAAGGACCCCATGGACCCCCCATCCCCATAAGGACCCCATGGACCCCCCCATCCCCATAAGGACCCCATGGACCCCCCATCCCCATAAGGACCCCATGGACCCCCCATCCCCATAAGGACCCCATGGACCCCCCATCCCCATAAGGACCCCATGGAGGGTGTCTATGGGGTCTAGGGGGTGTCTATGGGGTCTGTGTGGTCTATGGAGGTTTATGGGGGTCTATGAGGTGTTTAAGGGGTCTATGGGGTTCTACGGGATGTCTGTAGGGTTTATAGTGTCTGTGGGGTCTATGGGGTGTCTATGGGGTCTAGGGGGTGTCTATGGGGTCTGTGTGGTCTGTGGAGGTTTATGGGGGTCTATGAGGTGTTTAAGGGGTCTATGGGGTTCTACGGGATGTCTGTAGGGTTTATAGTGTCTGTGGGGTCTATGGGGGTCTATGAGATGTCTCTCAGATTGATGAGGTGTCCATGGAACCTATAGGGGTCTATGGGGTCTGTGGAACCTACGGCGTCTATGGGGTCTGTGGAACCTATAGGGGTCTGCGGGCTCTATGAAACCTATAGGGATCTATGGGGTCTGTGGAACCTATGGGGGTCTATGGGCTCTATGGAACCTATGGGGGTCTATGGGGTCTGTGGAACCTATAGGGGTCTATGGGGTCTGTGGAACCTATGGGGGTCTATGGGCTCTATGGAACCTATGGGGGTCTATGGGGTCTGTGGAACCTATGGGGATCTATGGGGTCTGTGGAACCTATGGGGATCTATGGGGTCTGTGGAACCTATGGGGGTCTATGGGCTCTATGGAACCCATGGGGGTCTATGGGGTCTGTGGAACCTATGGGGATCTATGGGGTCTGTGGAACCTATGGGGGTCTATGGGCTCTATGGAACCTATGGGGTCTATGGGCTCTATGGAACCCATGGGGGTCTATGGGGTCTGTGGAACCTATGGGGATCTATGGGGTCTGTGGAACCTATGGGGGTCTATGGGCTCTATGGAACCTATGGGGTCTACGGGCTCTATGGAACCTATGGGGGTCTATGGGCTCTATGGAACCTATGGGGGTCTATGGGCTCTATGGAACCTATGGGGGTCTATGGGCTCTATGGAACCTATAGGGGTCTATGGGGTCTATGGAACCTATGGGGGTCTATGGGCTCTATGGAACCTATGGGGGTCTATGGGCTCTATGAAACCTATGGGGTCTATGGAACCCATGGGGGTCTATGGGGTCTATGGAACCCATGGGGGTCTATGGGGTCTATGGATCCCATGGGGGTCTATGGGCTCTATGGAACCCATGGGGGTCTATGGGCTCTATGGAACCCATGGGGGTCTATGGGCTCTATGGAACCCATGGGGGTCTATGGGCTCTATGGAACCCATGGGGGTCTATGGGCTCTGTGGAACCCATGGGGATCTATGGGGGCTGTGGAACCCATGGGGGTCTATGGGCTCTAT